>NC_045440.1:11327803-11380303 GCF_002776525.5 Piliocolobus tephrosceles | reverse complement strand
GGCTTAAATAGTTATTAATTAGGGAATCTGATCAGCATAGGAGAGCTACTATTAACAAACTATGTTCATATAATTCTAGCCAAGAGTAAATAAGTTGAACATTTTAAGTTAGATTTCTTGAAGCTTTCTGAAATTTTGAAGATCATACAATGACATGTTATTAATATTACCTTTACTCCACTAGACATCCTCAGACCCCCCAGGTAGGAAACTCTTTGCAGGAATAAACAAAATGTATGAAATAGACAAAAACAGGAACCAATATAGGTTCTCATGCATTCATTCGTCTGAAAAACAACTACTGGATACATATCATTGATCAAGTACTTTGCCTTGCACAAACATACTTTCAAGAAGACATCAAGAAACACCCAACAAAAAATAAACCATAGAAAGTTCTAAGATAGATTTTAATCCCTCTGATGTAGTAGAATCAAAGTCACGCCCCACTGTAGCTCCATTTCAAACACCCCTACCACTGGAAACCTTTTCATCTCATTTGAAGCCATGATTACAACTGACTTCACAGGAAGACTGAAAGATAGTTACGAGGTGTGCAACATTTCTATATCAGGACTCTCATGACATAAATGAGATGTTCTCTTAGCCCCAAAGGATAATAAGCATAGATGATCACAGATGATCAGGGTTTCCCTGGAGAACTTGTTTCCCGTTTCAGAGGAAATGTAAGATCTGAAAGAAATTGTAAAAGGAGTGTCTGTGAAAAATTAAGTATCGTAGAACCACAGAATCACAGAATTAGAGGAAGCGTAAACACAATTCATGTTTCATAGTAAGCCTATGAGGGACGGTTGATAGATGAATAGTCTCCTGTCTCCCAAATAATGGCCTAGGTGCAGTAATGAGCAATAGACTTTACATGGGTATGTGTTGAAATGAGAAAAATAAAGGCAATATAGTAGAGCTAAGTGTCTTCTTATTTTGTTTGAGAGGAATGGGCAATCCCTTTGAATAGAGAAATATACACAAGAATAAAATTATTTTTCTTCCTGCATCAAGAATTAACAAATGTGAACATTTTATACTTGTGTTATTTTTTACATAAAGAAATAAATTATTTTGGATAAAGTTGAAGTCCCTTTTAAACACCTCTCGAGTCCTAGTCTCCTTCCACTAATCAGAGATAACCACTCTCATGTGTCGACACTTCGAGTTCACGTGTGTGTGTGTTTGCATCAATACAGAATGTAGAGCATTGGTTGTGTTTTAATTTATATAAATGGCATACATTGTATAAAGCTGGATTTACTTACTATTCTAGAATGATCCTTCATTCTTACATTATTTCTTTTCTCTTCTTCTTGACTTATCCTTTATTTTGTGAAATGGTGGTAATTACGAATGGCAATTAAAATGTCCTAAACTGGCAAAATTAAATGGTGGCAGTCTGTATTTCTATAATGACCCCTTGCTCATGTTTTTTTAATGATTCCTAAAATCCAAGAGAAGGATAATACTGCTATAGGTCAGCCATGATGTTCCTGCCATATGGCCATCAACCCTCTTCTTGAACACCTCCAGGGATGAGCATGTTATTTGGCAATGTGGCACCATCTCTAAGGGGCTAGGTTAGAAAATAATCTTCTGAGTTGATCTGAAATCTGTTTCTGTATGGCTTCTACCTATCGGTAGTATTGTATACTTTGAGGTTACACAAACCAAAACAAATTTAGTTCTCCTTCTTCACAGAAGTACTTCAATCACACAAAGAAACTACAAAATTTTCTCTGAATCTCCTTTCCTAGAAATTAAGCATCCTCATTTCCATCAACTATACTTCATATCATATAGATCTAAGTAGCAAAGAGCTGTATTCACACTCGCATCCACTTGATCATTTACCATGGGCAGGAGCCATTTATTTATATAGGAAGGCTCAAAATGTCCTTGCGGCTGTTGCTACCTGTTAGAACATGATTGATTGAAACAGCTCATCTGCTTTTGATCTTGCAACAGAAGGATTGCCATCTCCAATTGCTGACAAAATACATTTGTGAAGTTCAACAGATATCTTAAGGTAGCCATGCAACTCTGAAGCTACAGGGCTGATCGGTGATAAATTTGGGATTAGAACCCAAAAGCTTTGAGATTCTAGCTATGTTTCTCATGTAATGGAATATTATATAGTATCAGTTTGGGCCAAATAAATGAGAACTAGCCATATCAAAGGGAAAACCCATGCTCAGTACTTTTCTCAGTGTATTTGAAGCATTTTTTAAAGGAGAGTTTGCTTTTTCTAGGTTTACTTTCTCTTGCTGTTTTTGAGACAGGGTCTTACTCTGTCACACACACTGGAGTGCAGTGGCACAATCATAGCTTACTGTAACCTCAAACTCCTGGGCTCAATCCATCCTCCCACCACAGCCTTTCAACTAGCTACTAACACAGCCACATGCCACCACACCCAGCTAATTTTCCTATTTTTTGTAGAGATGGGGGTCTCTCGCTGTTGCCCAAGCTGGTCTTAAACTTCTGAGGTCAAGAAATCCTCCTACCTCAGCCTCCCAAAGTGCTGGGATTATAGGCATGAGCCTCCATGCCCCACCTGCTTTTTTATCCATAACAAAATGGAATGTTTGGAGCCCACAATGTCTCTTCAAGTTGACTATGAAAAGGTTAAAAATTAGTTCTGTTATTATTTTTTTTTAATCCCCAGAATGGAGTCCTTGTGCTTTTGCCAGTACTGCTGGCCTCTGCCTGTGGCTGCCTTCCAAATCAGGTGTGTTGACTCAGCTTCCAAACGGCATTTGCAAACATTTTTGGAGGATGTCCAATTCCAGGATACACAGTGCACCAGGGCCTGCTTTCACTCCAGGACTGCCTGATGCCATCAGGAAAAGCATTCTTTACAAAAACGCAAGCTGTTATTTTCATATAATATTCCAAGGAGATCAGTAACAATATGTGTAAAGGGCAGGGGATGATTCATAGCTGCCCACTCAGCTCCCAAGGAAGTTTCCGAGGCTGATGTTGAATCGTTCCACATAGCTATTGGCATAAGGGCCTTGGAAGCTGCTCTGATTGCAAAAGCAGTCCTCTCAATTTCCTGAGGACGGTGATGAATGTCCCCGCTTGAGGACCTTGGTTCACTGGAAAAATATGGCATTTGATAAATATTTTGAACACAGGTATGTTTTCTTCCTAGGAGATTAACTGCTCATTTCTCTGTGGGTAGCAAATGCAGATTTTGGTGAACTGAGACGTTTCTTTTATTCTGAGACCAAGCCCTAGACACTCTCTATCATCGACTCGCTAATAAATTACTGTACGATTTTTAGTACACATTTAAGCCTGAATTTAAAATGCTGATAAAGAAGCACAGTTTTCTGAAACTCTATCAAGCATGCATATGGATTTTTTAGGGGCATCAGATATTCCCTAAAAGTTACCAAAATAGGTGTTCATTTCCTTTGATGACTTCTTTGAAATGGATTGTTGGTTGAAATCCAGTGAGTACTGGCAGATTTCCACCTCCCAGGGAGGGCTATAGTAATTACAACTTGTTGGCATTCTTTTCAGCAATTTCAGAAGGGATACCAAAAATTAAGCACTCAAAGAGGTTGAATCATCCTTTCACCCTTGAATGTACTCACTTCCTTTGGTTCTGGCCAAAGCTTTTTTGGAAGGTATTCCTATGAACTTCCGTTGCTGGTGTAAGCAGTAGAAAAACAGAAGGCAACAACCAGAATTGGGTTGCCACAACAGAAAAAAGATAAATGCTTCTAACCCACTGAGTTAGTAGGAAATGGTGGGAGGGAGTAGGGGATTCCAGCCATAGTTGTTAGGTTCTTTATATCTGTACTTAGTACAGATACAGCACTAAACTATTAGAGATGTGGTGGGTCCCTCTAATTCCTACTTTAGAAATAATATTTTTAAGACTTTTTTGGTCTTACCATCCATAGCCCTAAATGGGTCTCTTCTGCCCTAACTCAAAAAGCATCACTCAATATTTTTTAACATTTGATAATAAGATGTTGTCCCTGATAGGCTTCAAAAGACTCACCTGGTAGGGAAGAAAAGATATGATCTTTTTAAAAGTCACAGTAACACAATAGGATAATAATATAACAGCTGTGGCAGGAAATTCCCATTTGTTTCCCAAATGAATGACAGTCAATAGGTGTCAGTGTGTTCTAAGATTGAGAAGTCTCTCCATAAGGAGGCTTGAAGAAGAAAAGTCTTGAGTTGGATTGGATAGGAACAGAGAGGAGGGGGATGGTTTGGGACAAGGGAACAAGGCATGAAGGAATAAAGTCCTTAGCAGAGGAAGATTCATCAAGAGGGTCACTGTATTAGTTTGCTTGGACTACCGTATTAAACACCACACACTAGGTGGCTCAAACAACTGCAATTTATTTCCTCATAGTCCTGGAGGCTAGAAGTCCAAGATCAAGGTGCTGGCAGGGTTGGATTCCTCTGAGGTCTCTCTCCTTTGCTTGCCAATGACCACCTTCTCTCTGCTTTGCCCTCAGAGGATCATCCCTTTGTGCGCCGTTGGTGTCTCTTCCTCTTCTTATGAGACCAGTCATATTGAATCAGGATCCTACCCTAACAGCATCATTTTAACCCACTCATCTCTTTAAAGACCTTATCTCCTAAGTCAATCACATTTTGATTATTGGGAGTTGAGACTTCAGAATATGAACTTTGAGTGATACAATTCTGTCCAAAACATTAACAAAAATTACAGACTAGAGACCCTGACTTAGATGTGTTGCTGTGAGGCGAGGATCTGCAGTGTTCAGGGGGAGAGGAGAAGCTGTGTTAGAAACAGAAAACATTTCTATGTATGCATGTGTGGGAAATTGCCAAAAGAGATATCCATGAAAAAGACTTGAATCTTCAAATCTCTGATAACTTCCTGTGATTTCTTTTCTCATTCTAAGTCAATATTCACTTTCATCACGAATTTTATATTAATAATTTTGTCATCTCATTTTTTAAAAGGGCATTGCCCAAAATTGCACAGCATCAGGTTTCACAAAACTCGTCTCCATCCTGACATACAAGAATAATCAGGTTGGCCAGGCGTGGTGGCTCACACCTGTAATCCCAGCACTTTGGGAGGCTGAGACAGGCAAACCACCTGAGGTCAGGAGTTCGAGACCAGCTTGGCCAACATGGTAAAACCCTGTCTCTACTAAAAACAAAACAAAACAAAACAAAAATTAGCCGGGCATGGTGGCATGCACCTGTAATCCCAGCTAGTCTACTTGGGAGGCTGAGGCAGGAGAATCTCTGGAACCTGGGAGGCAGTGAGCCAAGATCACACCACTGCACTCCAGCCTGGGCAATAGAGCAAGACGCCATCAAAAAAATATATAATAATATAATAATATCAGACCACTCCCCTTGAAGCAGAGAGTTTTAATAGGAAAGGAGATGAGAGTGGTCAGAATCATAGGCGCTGCAGGCAGAAAGGACCACAGGATTAGTATTGCCAAATCTGTTATTTCACAGATGAAGAAACTGAGATCCAGAGAGGAGAATGGCTTGGCCACAGTCACAGCCTGGACACCAGCAAAAACAGAATCCTCGGCTTTGAACGTCAGTCCTGTGGTTTGTCCCGCAGATTGAGGCTTTATAAAATTAAGGAACACAGAAATGGATTTAACATTGTGATTCATCATCTGGGCTTACATGTGGAAGCTTCCCATGACCAAATTCTCAGGGCATCTTAAAATACTGTCTTCAGTGTACGCCACCAGGCACATACTTTACTTTCTCCTCCTTACTGTTCTGGTCAATATGGTTTTTTTGCTGTTGTTGTTGTTTTGTTTTGTTCTGTTTTATTTTTATTTATTTGTTTGTTTATTGAGACAGTTTTGCTCTGTGCAGTAGCACAATCTCAGTTCACTGCAACCTCCGCCCTCCCAGGTCAAGTGATTCTTCTGCCTCAGCCTCTCAAGTAGCTGAGATTACAGGCCATACCACCACGCCTGGTTGATTTTTTGTATTTTTAGTAGAGACGGAGTTTCACCATGTTGGCCAGGCTGGTCTTGAACTCCTGACCTCAGGGGATCCACCCGCCTTCACCTCCCGAAGTGCTGGGATTACAGGCATCAGCCACTGTGCCCAGCCAACAAGGGTTTAATAAAAATGCAAGCAAACCCCCAATTTATATTTGGCTTCCTGTAAATCATGTGGACATGAAGAGGCCTCAGGAATTCCACTTTCTTTGCTATTACCAGTCATTTGTAATTTCCTTTCTCACCTTGGTTCTGAATTTTCTTGTGGAGCTGATGAAAAACAACCCATTTCTACTTTTCTACCTCGTTTTCTATCTCACCCCCAAAATAATCCCCCAGCATTCCCCCAAACATATACTACAGTGTGGAGCAAGCTTATCATTTAATCTCTCTCCCAGATTTTTCACCAGGCCAGTGATTGTGTAGGGGAACATTCTGGTGAAGAAAGGGTGGAAAGGGAGTTGGTGACCCAAGGATCCTCCTTCAACTTCCCCCACACTTGCAGACTTCATCTTCATCTTTAGGTGAAGTACCATCACTCTAACCCTGCTTGGTTCTTGTCCCCTGTACCACCCCCCCTTCCACTCACCTCTTGGGCCCACACCTCTCCCTCCACTCCACCAGCAATCTGAAACCTTCTCCTGACCCCACAGCCCACAGCTTCTGATTTGCTAAATCCTGGTGCTTCTCTAAATGTAACTGAACCTTTAGTTTTTGTGTGCCCCTCAAATTCATTATTTGCTCCCTATTTATGATTTTTACCTTTCTCAAAGGCATTCAAAAGACACTTGACCTGTCAGTATAATTCATTGTTTTAGTAATCACTAAAACCCTTTATAAATCGTAAAAGGGGAATGTGATTCCAAGGTCCGTGTAGAGAGAGAGAATACTGTCTGCAGACAGACTTTATTCTGTGGCCCTGATGCCAGAGAGGAGAGGAAAACCTTAGCAGCCGTGGGTGGTGACAGTGGAAAGGGAAACAGGGACTGCAATCCCTGGCTCTCACCAGCAAGTGCGCACCAGAGGCACCCCATAGATATCCCCAAAGCCTGCACTGGCCAACAGGGTAGCCACGGCCACTCGTGGCCACCAAGCACTAGAAATGTGGCCAGTGCCACCTTGGATGAAGTATAAAATACACACCAGATGTCAAGTACTCACCTTGACATAAACAATGTAAAATATTTTGTTAGTCTTTATACTGTTTACCTGCCAAAATGATATTTGGAATACACTGGGTAAAATAAAAAATAATATTACAGTTAATTTCACATGTTTCTTTTGATGTTTCTTGCAGTGGCTACTAGAAAAATTTAAATTACAATGATGGCTTCATCATATTTCTATTGGACCCTTCTAAACCTCTGTTCATGCACTGGGCTCTCTCTCACCTGGCTGAAGGCACTGGCTTTGTGGGAAGCCAGGGCCAAGAGTGTGGCCTTTTTTTTTTTTTTTTTTTTTTTTGAGACAGAGTTTCACTCTTCTTGCCCAAGCTGGAGGGCAATGGTGTGATCTTGGCTCACCACAACCTCTGCCTCTTCGTTTCAAGTGATTCTCCTGCCTCAACCTCCCGAGTAGCTGGGACTACAGGCACGTGCCACCTCGCCCAGCTAATTTTGTATTTTTAGTAGAGATGAGGTTTCCCCATGTTTGCCAGGACGGTCTCGAACTCCCAGCATCAGGTCATCCACCCGCCTCGGCCTCCCAAAGTGCTGGGATTACAGACACCACGCCCTGCCAGAGTGCCTTCTTTTCTCTCCATGCTAATCACATGCCTAATTGGATCTGAATGCATTTTTACTTAATTACAGTTGCATTTAGCAGTTAGGGCCTGAGTATTGTCACTAGACTACCTTGAGTTCAATAGGCTTTTTATTTTTGTTTGCTTTGGTGGAGTGCAATGGCATGATCAGAGCTTATTGCAGCCTTGAACTCTTAGCTTAGCCTTAAGTGTTCCTCCTGCCTCAGTTTTCCAAAGTGCCGGGATAACAGGCGTGAGCCACAGCACCCAGCAGGCAATTTCTTTCTTGGCTGGAGTTCCACCTGTGTTGGCGCAAAGAGGAGAATATTTAGAGTTTAAAACAAATGGTTCATAAACAAACAAACGAAATGAATCTGTATATAACCTTAACAGGAAGAGGCTATTTTAGCCTCTATTGTTGAATGACCTTACATAAAAGCTTTCCGCAGAGAGAGTTGAAATACTTACATTTATTTTATCATGGAAAACTATGTCTTTTAATGCTCCTGAAGTAACTTCAGTGAGTCTAAATCTAACACATACTAAAGACTTTTGATTGTTTGAAAAAAGGCTTGGTCCATAGGGATTTTTATTTATTTAAAAATATTTAATAAAGGCCGGGTGCAGTGGCTGTAATCCCAGCACTTTGGGAGGCCGACGTGGGCGGATCAAAATGTCAGGAGTTCAAGACCACCCTGGCCAACATGGTGAAACTTCATCTCTACCAAAAATATATATATTAAAAAAATTAGCTGGGCATGGTGGCACACACCTGTAATCCTAGCTACTCGGGAGGCTGAGGCAGAATTGTTTGAACCGGGACCCAGTTGGAGGAAGTTGCAGTGAGCCAAGATCACACCACTGTACTCCAGCCTGGGCTACAGAGAGAGACCCTGTCTCAAAAAAAGAAAAAGTAATAGACATTGTATAGAAATATAGAATATACGAAAAATAATAAAATAAACTTTCTTTTACTAACCATCCAGCCTAAGAAATCAAACATCTCCAATACTGTAGAAAGTCCCTCTCAACTCCCAAAAGTAACTGCTAATGTAAATTTCATGTTTGTCGTTATTTTTCCTTTAGTTAGAATTTTACTAACTAAATTTAGTTAGAATTTTACTAATTAAATGTCTACCAAAGTAGACATTTTAAAAGCTGGCTGAGACCAGCCTGGCCAATGTGGTGATACCCCTTCTCTACTAACAATACAAAAATTAGCCAGGCGTGGTGGCGGGTGCCTGTAATCCCAGCTACTCTGGAGGCTGAGGCAGCAGAATCACTGAACGCAGGAGGCAGAGGTTGCAGTGAGCTGAGATTGCACCATTGCCCTCCAGCCTGGGTGACAAGAACACGACTCCATCACACACACACAAAAAAAGACTGCCGCTGTTGTATGGACCTGCTTAAAATAAATATCCTGGATTCTGTATAGCAACCTAAACTCCCAGAGCAACTATTCTATTCTTACAAGTACTTTTCCATTAAGAAGAAGGAGGAAAAGAGAAGGAAGGCAAGAGAAAAAAAATATATTACCTTATATGTCTGTCTTCTTATATAAGAAAGTGACACCATATAAAGAAACAACTATTCACGCTGCTGCTAGAGGGTTGGGGAGCCAAGAAATCCCTGGGGAGTGGTCACAGGAAATTCCATCCAAAAGTCCAACATGCAGTGAATATCCCACAAATATTAGTGGTGCCTCTGCAGAGGTAGCAATGTTGAATGCCTCGAGTATTCCCAAATGATTTTGATTAATTTCCTCATTCCTTCTCTCCTGAGTCCAGATCTCCCCAGCATAGATTGCTTCCCAAATAGTATCTCCAATCTTATGTAATATATCGTCTAATCTCTGTTTCTTTATTAGCTGAGTGTCTTTCTCTGCATCTCCTCTATATCGTCAATAGTCTTCTGTCATCTTTTTGTACATCTTGGGATGCAGTACTCAAAGAATCACAGAGTGTGTTTTCCTTCAACAAAATTAATGATCACCTAGTATTTTCAAGATACCATACTAAACTCTGAAGATCAGAAAAATTAATATGATATAATCTCTGCCCCAACAGGACCTATATTCTAGTAAAAAAAAAAAAAAAAAAAAAAAAAAAAAGCAGGGATTTTAAAGATCTTTCATTCAACAAATATCTATTGAGCACCTATTATATACCGATTATTTTCTTATGCTCCAGGGATACATCAACGACTAAAGCAGATCAAATGTCTGCTGTCATAGACCTTACATTTTACAGGTGGGAAGCAAACAATAGAGAAAAAAATATATTATACATTCTGTATAGATTCTTACACTGGAAGGTAATAAGTGCTATGAGAAAAAAAAAAAAAAGTAAAGCACGGAAGAGGTAGGGAAGAGAAGGGGAATGTGAGTGACATATGAAATACGGCCACCTGACCAACAGACACCTCATATAGGTGGCTGCCCCTCTGGGATGAAGCTTCCAGAGGAATGATCAGGCAGCAATATTTGCTGTTCTGCAATATTTGCTCTCTGCAGCCTCCTCTGTGATACCCAGTTAAACAGGGTCTGGAGTAGAACTCCAGCAAATTCCAACAGACCTGCAGCTGAGGGGCCTGTTAGAAGGAAAACTAACAAACAGAAAGGAATAGCATCAACATCAACAAAATGTTCATCTACACCAAAACCCCATCTGTAGGTCACCAACATCAAAGATCAAAGGTAGATAAAACCATAAAGGTGGGGAGAAACCAGAGCAGAAAAGCTGAAAATTCAACAAATCAGAGTGCCTCTTCTCCTCCAAAGGATTGCAGCTCCTTGCCAGCAACGGAGCAAAGCTGGATGGAGAATGACTTTGACGAGTTGACAGAAGTAGGCTTCAGAAGGTCGGTAATAACAAACTTCTCCGAGCTAAAGGAGGGTGTTCAAACCCATCGCAAGGAAGCTAAAAACCTTGAAAAAAGATTAGACGAATGGCTAACTAGAATAAATAGTGTAGAGAAGACCTCAAATAATCTGATGGAGCTGACAACCATGGCAAGAGAACTTCATGACACATACACAAGCTTCAATAGCTGATTCAATCAAGTGCAAGAAAGGCTATCAGTGATTGAAGATCAAATTAATGAAATAAAGTGAGAAGACAAGGTTAGAGAAAAATGAGTAAAAAGAAATGAATAAAGCCTCCAAGAAATATGGAACTATGTGAAAAGACCAAATCTACATTTGATTGGTGTACCTGAAAATGATAGGAATAATGGAACCAAGTTGGAAAACACTCTTCAGGATATTATCCAGGAAAACTTCCCCGACCTAGCAAGGCAGGCCAACATTCAAATTCAGGAAATACAGAGAATACCACAAAGATACTCCTCGAGAAGAGCAACCCCAAAACACATAATTGTCAGATTCACCAAGGTTAAAATGAAGGAAAAAGTGTTAAGGGCAGCCAAAAAGAAAGGTCGAGTTACCCACAAAGAGAAGCCCATCAGATTAACAGCAGATCTCTTGGCAGAAATCTTACAAGCCAGAAGAGAGTGGGGGCCAATATTCAATATTCTTAAAGAAAAGAACTTTCAACCCAGAATTTCATATCCAGCCAAACTAAGCTTCATAAGTGAAGGAGAAATAAAATCCTTTACAGACAAGCAAATGCTGAGAGATTTTGTCACCACCAGGCCTGCCTTACAAGAGTTCCTGAAGGAAGCACTAAACATGGAAAGACACAATCGGTACCAGTCACTGCAAAAACATGCCAAATTGTAAAGACCATCCGTCAATGCTAGGAAGAAACTACATTAATTAACAGGCAAAATAACCAGCGAACATCATGACAGGATCAAATTCACACATAACAATATTAGCCTTAAATGTAAATGGGCTAAATGCCCCAATTAAGAGACACAGACTGGCAAATTGGATAAAGAGTCAAGAACCATCAGTGTACTCTATTCAGGAGACCCATCTCACATGCAAAGACACACACAGGCTCAAAATAAAGGGAGGAGGAAGATCTACCAAGCAAATGGAAAGGAGAAAAAAAAAAAAAAGCAGGGGTTGCAATCCTAGTCTCTAATAAAACAGACTTTAAACCCACAAAGATCAAAAGAGACAAAGAAGGCCATTACATAATGGTAAAGGGATCAATTCAACAGGAAGAGCTAACTATCCTAAATACATATGCATCCAATACAGGAGCACCCATATTCATAAAGTAAGTCCTTAGAGACCTACAAAGAGACTTAGGCTCCCAAACAATATTAATGGGAGACTTTAACACCCCTCTGTCAATATTAGACAGATCAATGAGACAGAAAGTTAACAAGGATATCCAGGATCTGAACTCAGCTCAGCAACAAGCAGACCTAACAGACATCTACAGAACTCTCCACCCCAAATCAACAGAATATACATTCTTCTCAGCACTACATTGCACTTATTCTAAAATTGATCACATGATTGGAAGTAAAGCACTCCTCAGCAAATGTAAAAGAACAGAAATCATCACAAACTGTCTCTCAGGACAGTCAAATTAGAACTCAGGATTAAGAATCTCACTCAAAACTGAACAACTTGCTCCTGAATGACTACTGGGTAAATAACAAAATGAAGGCAGAAATAAAGATGTTCTTTGAAACCAATGAGAACAAAGACAAAATGTACCAGAATCTCTGGGACACATTTAAAGCAGTGTGTACGGGGAAATTTATAGCACCAAATGCCCACAAGAGAAAGCAGAAAAGATCTAAAATCAACACCCTAACATCACAATTCAAAGAACTAATGAAGCAAGAGCAAACACATTAAAAAGCTAGCAGAAGGCAAGAAATAACTAAGATCAGAGAAGAACTGAAGGAGATGGAGACACAAAAAAACCCTTCAAAAAAATCAATGAATCCAGGAGCTGGTTTTTTGAAAAGATCAACAAAATTGATAGACCACTAGCAAGACTAATAAAGAAAAGAGAGAAGAATCAAATAGATGCAATAAAAAAATGATAAAGGGGATATCACCACAGATCCCACAGAAATACAAACTACCATCAGAGAATACTGTAAACACCTCTATGCAAATAAACTAGAAAATCTAGAAGAAATGGATAAATTCCTGGACACTCTCCAAAGACTAAACTGGACAGAAGCTGAATCTCTGAATAGACCAATAACAGGCTCTGAAATTGAGGCAATAATTAATAGCCTACCAACCAAAAAAAGTCCAGGACCAGATGTATTCACAGCCAAATTCTACAAGAGGTACAAGGAGGAGCTGGTACCATTCCTTCTGAAACTATTCCAACCAATAGAAAAACAGGGAATCCTCCCTAACTCATTTGATGAGGCCAACATCATCCTGATACCAATGCCTGGCAGAGACACAACAAAAAAAGAGATTTTTAGACCAATATCCCTGATGAACATCAATGCAAAAATCCTCAATAAAATACTGGCAAACTGAGTCCAGCAGCACATCAAAAAGCTTATCCACCATGATCAATGTGGCTTCATCCCTAGAATGCAAGGCTGGTTCAACATATGCAAATCAATAAATGTAATCCATGACATAAACAGAACCAATGACAGAAACCATATGATTATCTCAATAGATGCAGAAAAGGCCTTTAACAAAATTCAACAGCCCTTCATGCTAAAAATTCTCAATAAACTAGGTATTGATGGAACATATCTCAAAATAATAAGAGCTATTTATGACAAACCCAGAGCCAATATCATACTGAATGGGCAAAAACTGGAAGCATTCCCTTTGAAAACCGGCACAAGACACGGATGCCCTCTCTCATCACTCCTATTCAACATAGTGTTGGAAGTTCTGGCTAGGGCAATCAGGCAAGAGAAAGAAATAAAGGGTATTCAATTAGGAAATGAGGAAGTCAAATTGTCCCTGTTTGCAGATGACTTGATTGTATATTTAGAAAACCCCATCGTCTCAGCCCCAAATCTCCTTAAGCTGATAAGCAACTTAAGCAAAGTCTCAGGATACAAAATCAATGTGCAAAACTCACAAGCATTCCTATACACAATTAACAGACCAACAGAGCCAAATCATGAGTCAATTCCCATTCACAATTGCTTCAAAGAGAATAAAATACCTAGGAATCTAACTTACAAGGGATGTGAAGGACTTCTTCAAGGATAACTACAAACCACTGCTCAACGAAATAAAAGAGGACACAAACAAATGGAAGAATATTCCATGCTCATGGATAGGAAGAATCAATATCATGAAAACTGCCATACTGCCCAAAGTAATTTATAGATTTAATCTGTTCCCATCAAGTTACCAATGACTTTCTTCACAGAATTGGGAAAAACTACTTTAAAGTTCATATGGAACCAAAAAAGAGCCCACATTGCCAAGACAATCCTAAGCGAAAAGAACGAAGCTGGAGACATCACTCTACCTGACTTCAAACTATACTACAAGGCTACAGTAACCAAAACATCATGTTACTGATACCAAAACAGATATGTAGACCAATGGAACAGAACAGAGGCCTCAGAAATAACACCACACATCTATAACCATCTGATCTTTGACAAACCTGACAAAAACAATAAATGGAGAAAAGATTCCCTACTTAATAAATGTTGCTGGGAAAACTGGCTAGCCATATATAGAAAGCTGAAACTGGATCCCTTCCTTACACCTTACATAAAAATTAATTCCAGATGAATTAAAAACTTAAATGTTAGACCTAAAACCATAAAAACCCTAGAAGAAAACCTAGGCAATACCATTCAAGACATAGGCATGGGCAAGGACTTCATGACTAAAACACCAAAAGCAATGTCAACAAAAGCCAAAATAGACAAATGGAATCTAATTAAACTAAAGAGCCTCTGCACAGCAAAAGAAACTACCATCAGAGTGAACAGGCATCCTACAGAATGGGAGAAAATTTTTGCAATCTACCCATCTGACAAAGGGCTAATATCACGAATCTACAAAGAACTTAAACAAAATTTACAAGAAGAAAAGTCAAACAACCCCATTAAAAAGTGGGTGAAGGATATGAACAGACACTTCTCCAAAGAAGACATTTATGCAGCCAACAGACACATGAAAAAATGCTCATCATCACTGGTCATCACAGAAATGCAAATCAAAATCACAATGAGATACCATCTCACACCACTTCGAATGGCAATCATTAAAAAGTCAGGAAACAACAGATGCTGGAGAGGATGTGAAGAAATAAGAACACTTTTGCACTGTTGCTGGGAGTATAAATTAGTTCAACCATTGTGGAAGACAGTGTGGCAATTCCTCAAGGATCTAGAACTGGAATTACCATTTGACCCAGCAATCCCATTACTGGGTATATACCCAAAGGATTATAAATCATGCTACTGTAAAGACACATGCACACGTATGTTTATTGCAGCACTACTCACAATAGCAAAGACTTGGAACCAACCCAAATGTCCATCAATGATAGACTGGATTAAGAAAATGTTGCACATATACCATGGAATACTATGCAGTCATAAAAAAAGATGAGTTCATGCCCTTTGCAGGGACATGGATGAAGCTCAGCAAACTATCACAAGGACAGAAAACCAAACACCGCATGTTCTCACTCATAGGTGGGAACTGAACAATGAGATCACTTGGACCTAGGGTGGGGAACATCACACACTGGGGCCCATCAGGGGGTGGGGGGTTGGGGGAGGGATAGCATTAGGAGAAATACCTAATGTAAATGACGAGTTGATGGGTGCAGCAAACCAACATGGCACATGTATACCTATGTATCAAAGTTGCACGTTGTGCACATGTACCCTAGAACTTAAAGTATTATTTTAAAAAAAGAAAGAAAGAAATACAACCACCTGAGAAGGTGACAATTGAGTAAAGATGTGAAGGCTGCAGCAGCAGCCATGTGCTTGCTGGGGGAAGAGCTCTCCAAGTAGAGCAAACAGTAAGTGCAAAGGTTTTGGAGTGAGAGCAAATCTCAGGTTCCTTTTGTTCCTGGGTTTCTTTTCAAGAAACATCAAGGGGGACAACATGGGGATAGGAGAGAATGAGGAAAGGGCAGTTGGAGAAAAGGTCAGAAAGGTGACAGAAGGGACGTTGATAGATACATATATGTTTGAATTAACCTAGGACCTTTTTGCTGATAAATTTGAAAATAGGTATCTTCAACAGAAAAAAAGGGAACATTATATGTCAAGTGCTAAATAGTGAAACCAATGAATAAGAAGTAGAAATTCTGAATGAGAAAATAAAAATTAAAAATTGATTCTCATATATACTTTAAGTCTGATAGTAAAAGTTAGATTTACCTATTTGAGGCAACTCTATTTTCAATGTTTAAAGGAGGCAGATGTTATATTTTTGGAAACTTAATTTCATGTGATGGTTTTGGTTTTAATTGAATTCTTATTGAGAAACTGGTGAATGTAGGATTATATAGGCATGTTAAGGACTGGGATTAGTTGTACAATGAATAAAGAAGTTTTAATGGGTGTTTATATGTGATTAAATTGATTTAGTGACCAGTTCTACATGATGCACTGTGAGAATCTCCTAAATTCAACATGATACTTCTTGGTGAAAGTTATTGCCAAAATTATGTTCTTTCTACCTGTGGTCTATTGTACATTGGCTTCTACAAGTGCTTAGTTTGGGATTTGTAAAAATTAACCTTTATAAGAGCTAACTTTTTGATTTTTCATAGTATCTGACTTAAGCAGGCTAGGAACTTAGAGCACTAAAGACAATCTAACATTTATTTGATATCTGGGATGTGATGTATAAGCCATTGTGCTGTGTGACGCACACAAAAAATGTGCTTCCCTTCAAGGAGCTAATGATCCAGTGGATAAGCGAGATACGTATACAACTAATAAAACTTCATAAGTAATGGAAGTTTACTACATAAAACACAATGGAAGGGCCAGGCAGGGAACAAGTAGTTTGCACTAAAGACAGTAAGTCTGCTTCCTTTCATGGGAACCTTGACATACGAATTAAGGGAGTAAAAGAATGTCCGTAAACACCATCTCCCTTTGATAAGTACCTGGATTGCTAATACTACATATGATTCCACCACAAGATTAAGGACTACATCTAGAGCAACCACTGATATCACAAAGCCAATGATGTGTTCATGTTTTAACGAGAATTAAATAGGCATATCAAGTATGCCTATTTGAAGAGGTAGCAATGCCTCAAGTATTCCCGGATGATTTTGATTAATTTCCTCATTCCTTCTCTCCTGAGTCCAGAGCTCCCCAGCATAGATTTATTCCCAAATATTATCTCCATTTTTATATAATAGTTTAATATCTATTTCTTTATTGGTTAAGTGTATTGCTCTGCCTCTGGTAATCAGCTTTTTGTTTTGTTTTGTTTTTGTTTTGAGACTGAATCTTGCACTGTGGCCCACGCTGGAGTGCAGTGGTATAATCAATGCTCACTGTGGCCCCAATCTCCTGGCCTCAAGCAATCTTCCCACCTCAGCCTCCCAAACAGCTGGGACTACAGGTGTGAGCCACCATGCCCAGCTAATTTCTATATTTTTTGTTCAGACAGAGTTTCGCCACATTACCCAGGCTGGTCTCAAACTCCTGAGCTCAAACAATCTGTCTGCCTCAGCCTCCCAAAGTGCTGGAATTGCAGGTGTGAGCCTCTGCAACCCCCATTAATTCTGTTTAAAAATATATAAACAGTGCACGTGTAAGTGTACAGCCCGATAAATTTTTAGGGTTAGGATTAGATGAACATACCTCTTTAACTAAAACCCACGTCCAGAAACAAAACATTACCAACCAACTCTGCAGAAGACTTCATCATGCCCTCACCCCTACCTCCCAGTCACTACCACTACCTCCCACCTAGGCTCCTGATTTCTAATAGTAGAGATTCATTCTGCTTTTGCATAAATACCGTCATAGAGTGCACACTGTTTTGCGTCTGGATTCCCTCACTCATTGTTATACTCATGAAATTCTTCATATTATTTCGCAAAGTTGAAGCGTGTCTGTTTTCATCATTCTGTAGCATTCTATTGTATTGCTCAACTACAATTTATCTGTTCTGTTGATGGGCATTTATATCATTTTTCAATCTGGAGCTATTATAGATAATGCTGAAATGAGCATTTCAATACATGTCTTTTGGAGAACAAATTCCACATTTCTATTTGGTAAATTGGTATTGAGTGTATATTTGGTAGAACTGCCGTATCACAGTTGATACATACTTCCAAGTAATTTTCCAAACTGTACTAATTTATACTCCTACTAGAAGTTTATAAGAGTTTCATTTGCTGCACATCCAACTCTTGGTGTTTTCCATCTGTTTCATTTTAGCCATTCTGGAGGATGAGTAGAGGATTGTCTGTCTTTTTTCTACTGATTTTTAGGAGTTCTTTATAAACTGGGGATACGAAACCATTGTTGGTTATATGTTTTGCAAAAAAACCTTCTTCCACTCTTTTAATGCTGTCTTTGTATGTATGGAAGTTAATACAGAACTTCTATCGTTTTTCTTGTATTGTTAGTTTTTTTGGGGAGTTGCCTTTTGGATTATCTATGAAGCTTTTGCCCATTCCCAGGTCAGGAGGAAGTTCTACTTTTCCTAGAAAAGGTATATTGTTTACTTTTCACTTGTAGATCTGCAATTCATAGAATTGATTTTTTTTTTAATGAATGATGTGAGGTTGTTTTTCCCTATATAGATATATGATTGACCCAGAACCATTTTACCGAAACAGGAAATTATTTTTAATTCATTTAAGATGTATTAGAGCTACTGAAATAAGAATCAAATATATCTTATTATCTTGAATATTTCCTATAATCTGAAATCTTAGTTTAAGTGTCAAGTCCACTTTATTTTGGGGTCTAACTCAAATTTCCAACAAATACAGAAGGAGTTAAGAGAAGAAATAAGTTTATTTCACTACTATTAATCTATTATCCAGATATTAAATTGGAATAGTTCCGCCTGATTCTGCATTTTCCATTCTGTCCAGATGTAGCACTAGTTTTTACATGATTCTCCGTCCAAGAACCAAAATTTTTCCTGGTTACACTCATGATTGGAATACTATCTGAAATATAAAAAAGCAAAAACGAACAGAAATATTGGCATTTTTTGCCCTAGATTACCACAATTTCACCTGCAGACCTCGCTATTGTTGTATGTTATGTCCTTCAAATTCCACTCGAAAGAGTGGTTGTTTTGTAATGCATATATCAATAAACCGCTAAACCCAAGTGTATTACCACATCTCTTATGCAGGAATGTGAGGGAGGTAAGGTTGAAGACTATGCACTTGTGAAATTCTATAAACAATACACTCAGTTTGCTGAGAGGTGCTATATTTAAATAACATAAGTGTCCTTTTACTTCTCTATAGTTCCTGGAATTGTGAAAACAATGAAAAATTTCATTTCTCAGAGTAAACAGATGACCTATAGAAAACTAATGACATATCATTAATATCTAGCTTTTTCTATAAAAATGGATACCTTTTAACACAATAGAAAAGATATAAAGTATATTATGAAGTTTCACAAGACCCAGGGAACCCCCCAAAAATTGTTCCTAAGACAAAACTTCATTTCTCATCTTCCAGAGTCCATAGACTCAATGGCTGATACATCATTGTCACATAATATTTTGCTCTGTTCTGACAATCAACTATAAACAATTAAAAATTTAAAAATTATGTGAGAGTTAAGAAATGTAAACACTTGGTTATATTATTATAAGAAACTATGATTAGGTAGCTTAGATTACGTTCAAGATGGCAGCAGTGCTGTACCTCTTCCTGGAGATTCTAGGGGAGAACTGTCTCTTCGCTGTTACCAGCTCCTGGAAGCCGCCCACCATCCTTAGCTCACCTCCATCTTCAAAGCCAGCAACAGCCAGTTCTTCTAATATTGCTTTATTCTGACCTTGTCATCTATCTGACTTGTTCACATGTAAAGACTCTTGTGATTTCACTGGGCTCACCTAGATAATCCAGGACAATCTCCATACTTGAAGGTCAGCAGATTAGCAAATTTAATTCTATTTGCTACCTTCATTCTTCATTGCCATGTAACATAACATGTCCATAGGCTCCCGGGATTAGGATATGGTCATTGTCACTGGGAAGCTGGGGCTGTGAGTGTGCAGTAATCTACCTACCACAACTACTTTTTTGAAATCAAAAAGAGCATTTTTATTAGAAGGCAATTTTCATCCCTCTATCAAGAATTTAAATCCACTTGTTTCATTTCTTTTCCCTAGAGGAAATGGAGAACAAATGAAAAACATATTAAAATTTTGCTTTAGAATCCATTAAATCAAACCAGGTCCTGACCTGATTATAATACATTTTATGTTTCTGAAATAAAAAAAGAAGTATATATCCAAAAAAGCAAATCATGAACTTAGAAATGTAATTTAATAAAGATCCTAGGAAGTGAAATTTGTTGAAATCTGTGTCCAAAAAAATAGATAAATTTATTCTCCATTTACAATAAAGATGTGCTACATACTATATGACTCCGTTTATATAACATTCTGTAAATGAAAAAATTACAGAGACGAAGAACAGATATGTGTTTGCAGGGATTGGAGGAGAGGGAAGGTGTGATCAGGAAGAAAAGCAGGAGGGAGTTCCACTGTGGTAAGAGAACAGTTCTGTATCATGATTGTGCTGACATGACAGCTACAGGCATCTATATATACATGTGTTAAGAGTGTCATAGAATTATCTACCAAGACAAGAAAAAAGAAGAACATGCAAAATTTCGTAAAACCTGACTCAAATCTGCAGTCTATTAGTTAATTGTATTATGCCAATCAATTTCTTGGTTTTGATAGTGCACATTGGGAGAAGTTGAGTGACTGGGGTACTACTTTTGCAACTTCTTGTGAGTCTATAATTTTTTAAGTTGAATTTTAAAATATGTGTTTAAAAAACAAGAGAGAAATGAGAGTACAGACAGATGATTAAAAGTTGAAAATGAGCACTTAAACATCTAACTACAATGTTTAAGGTAGAAAGGGTGAACTTTCAGATTCAATGCTATTCCTATCAAACTAAAAATGTCATTTTTCACAGAATTAGAAGAAAACTACTCAAAACTTCATTATCAAACCAAAAATGAGCCTGAATAGCAAAAATAATCCTAACCAAAAAAAAAAAAGCTGGAGGCATCACATTACGCAACTTCAAACTATACTATAAAGCTATAGTAACCAAAACCACATGGTACTGGTGCAAAAATAAACACAGACCAACATACCATAATAGAGAATCCAGAAATAGAAGTGCACACCCACACCATTTGATCTTTAACAAAGTAGACAAAAGCAAGCAATTGGGATAGGGACTCTCTGTTCAATAAGTAGTGCTGGGATATCTGGCTAGCCATATACAGAAGAATGGACCCGTACCTTTCACCATATTCAAAAATTAACTCAAGATGGATTAAAGACTTAAATGTAAGATCTTAAACTATAAAAATCCTAAAAGAAAACCGAGGAAATACAATTCTTAATATCAATTCCTTGCCTTGGCAAATAATTTATGACTACGTCCTCAAAAGCAATTGCAACAAAACCAAAAATTGACAGGTGGGACCTAATTAAACAAAGAGCTTCTGCACAGCAAAAAATAAAAATAAAAAAAAAAGTAAAAGAAAAATTATCAATGGAGTAAACAACCTACAGAATGGGAGAAAATATTCATGAACTCTGCATCTGACAAAGGTCTAATATGCAGACTCTATAAGGAAGCAAGCAAAAAACATATAACCCCATTAAAAAGTGAACAAAGGACATGAACAGATGCTTCTTAAAGGAAGACATACAAGCAGCCAATAAACATAAAGAATGCTCATTATCACTAATCATCAGAGAAATGCAAATCAAAACCACAATGAGATACCATCTCACAGCAGTCAGGATGGCCATCATTAAAAGGTCAAAAAAATAACAGACGCTGGCGAGGCTGCAGAGAAAAGGAAGCACTTATACACTGTTGGTAGGAATGTACCTTAGTTCAACCACTGTGGAAAGCAGTTTGGAGATTTCTCAAAGAACTAAAAATAGAACTACCATTCAACCCAGCAATCCCACTACTGGGTGTATACCCAGAGGAAAATAAATCATTCTGTCAAAAAGATACATGCACTTGTGTGTTCATCACAGCACTACTCACAATAGCAAAGACACAGAATCGGTGTAGGTGCTCATCAACAGTGGGTTGGATAAAGAAAATGTGAAACACAAACCATAGAATATTATGCAGCCATAAGAAAAAGAAATCACATCCTCTGCAGCAACATGGATGATGCAGCTGGAGGCCATTATCCTAAGTGAATTAATGCAGGAACAGAAAACCAAATACCACAGGACCCCACTCATAAGCGGGTCCTAAACGTTGGGTACATGTGGACATAAAGGAACAATAGACCACTGGGGACTATTAGAGGGAGGAGTGAAGGAGGGAAACGAGGGCTGAAAAATGACCTATTGGATACTATGTTCACTACCTGGGTGATGCGATCATCCATACCCCAAACCTCAGCATCATGCAATGTACCCAGGTAATAAATCTGCACACATACCTCCCAAATCTAAAATAAAATGAGATTTAAAAAAGAAAAAATGAACTTTAATTATGATTTAATATTTGGTAGAGACATGGGCCAGGTAAATTAGTAAAAGATCCAAACATTCATTCCAATTCTCAAACCATTCCAAATGTGTAGTCTTATATGTAATTCTAATTCAAGCAACTAAATACTTTTATCCTTAATTTAGTAGCGGAAAAAAGGGGGCAAAACAGGCCAGGCACAGTGGCTCACGCCTGTAATCTCAGCACTTTCGAAGGCCAAGGTGGGCAGATCACAAGGTCAGGAGATTGAGACCATTCTGGCCAACATGGTGAAACCCCGTCTCTACTAAAAATACAAAAATTAGCAGGGCTTGGCAGTGCATATGCCTATAATCCCAGCTACTCAAGAAACTGAGGCAGGAGAATCGCTTGAACCTCGGAGGTCAAGTTTGCAAGTCTGCAGTGAGCCGAGACCGCCCCACTGCACTCCAGCCTGGCAACGGAGTTAGACTCCGTCTCAAAAAAAAAAAAAAAAAAAAAAAAAGAGGACAGAACAAAGAAAGAAACATTATTTGGTTTCCATAGAAGCATCAAAAATTAAATAATTAGATTGCTCTCGAAGTGAAGAAAACATAGAAAGCTTAAATTCCCACCCCACATGAGCTCTGAGGAGACCTGGATCATGCCCAAAGGAGACTTTCCTCCACTGGTTTGCAAGAAGCCAAACCTCTGATGGGGAACTTTAAAAGTAGGGCTCAAACATTCGTCTGCTTCAAGATAGTCAAGATAATTCCATAAAGCCTCTTTCAAAAATATGTTAACGTTTAAGATATGGGTGTTTACTCTGATTCAAGAAATTTCAAAACAGTCATCATAACTGTGCTGGGACAAAATGCTGTATCAATGATCATGACACACAGAGAAAAGAAAACATTTTATACACCCTAATGACTTTCTGGTTACCCAGTAAGGGTCTGTAATCAGAGAAGCAGCAATATCAACTACAGATAGATGGAGACGCAGGAAAAATCAATGGCAGACAAGGAATTCGGGATGAGAGTAAGCTAGGATTTGATAAATGAATCTTGCAGCCTCGAAAGATTTTGAGAGTTGATTCTCATGTTCCTTTTGATATAGGACTTTAAAATCTCCTGTTAGATCAGTGAAGCTACTGAGAAATAGAACTTCCATTTTCTGATACTGAATCAACCACACAAATCTATATTCAAAGCTTGTCCAAAACAGCACATGTTCCTGACTAACTGAAATCTGGCAAGTTCAAATCCCCATCCTGCCCCTTATTGTGTGAGTTGGGGAAGTCTCTAAAATAAACTGAGTCTAAATTGCAGCATTTGTAAAAGGGAATTATAATAATGGTTAACATTTATTGAGGGGTTGCTATGTTCCAAGCCTTGATCTGAGTTTACGTATATGGATTCATTTAATAATGCTTGCTGAAATCCTACTTACCTCACAGGAAATGATCAAATGTGAGGGATAAATGAGCTACAAAGTGTAAAAACCCCAGCACTATGTGTGTCTGGAACATACAAGGCACTAAATAACTGTTGGCTTCCTTTCTTTGGTTTCTCTTTTTTGGAAGTTTTCCTCGCAGCGGTTTTAGTACTGAGGCTCCAGCTGGCCACACCCTATCAGGGGTCTCCATAGTGAGGTTGAAAATATAGTACTGAAGTATTTGCAGAAGCACCCATACAAGGCTGGCAGATAGCTCTTAAATAATTACCACTTTAACACTTCAGACTCCATCACTTAGTTATAAAAATAACTGCCCCCAAATGACATCCATAAAATGCTTTGTTATCATAATAATGCCATATAGATGAAGCACAATTATTGCCTTTTTTGGTTTTTATAATGATCAACTTTTTTATGGTAGTGATGGCATGCAGACATACTAATCTTCTTAGTCTTGGTTCTGAGCCCATAAACTAATTCTGAGTCTGCTCTGCCATGCATGGGCATTCAAATACCTGTAGCAGTAGGATTTATTTGGAATTCACTTTAGAACCAAGCCTCTCTTCCCTTTTCTCTCCAACTGACCCTCACCTGGGGCATTGCCTACCCTGGAAACACTGACTTCCTCCAAGTACTCTAGCTATATGCTCCACAAGGCGTTGATTAGATGTTATATGTTAGGCTCTACATAGAAATCCACTTTCTCCTCTGCATAAACTACATTTAAAAGTAAGTATGGGCCAAGCGTGGTGGTTCATATCTGTAATCCCAGCACTTTGGGAGGGCGAGAAGGGAGGATTGCTTGAGGCCAGGAGTTTGAGACCAGCCTGAACAACCCTTGTCTCTACAAAAAATAAAATAAAAAATGAGTGGGGCATGGTGGCACGCACCTGTAGTGCCAGCTACTCGGGAGGCTGAGACAAGAGGATTGCTTGAGCCCAGGAGTTTGAAGCTACAGTGAGCTATGCACTCCAGTCGGGGTGACAGAGCAAGATCCTGTCACTAAATAAATAAAAGGAAGTAGGGCACCTATGGAAACTCAGTGAGTTATTTCAGTCCCTACTGACTTTGTGTCTATTCGAAATTTTTTTTTAATCGTATGAGATGAGAATAAGAACAGGTTGACCCAGCCTAAACGGCATACATCATAACATTCCTGAAAATTGCACTTAGTCCTTAATCAAAACCCTTGACACATTAATTCAGTAGCAACTCTTTCTTTCTTGCCCCAATCTCTAATTGCAACTAGAGGGGAGGAGGTATTCCTTTTTTTTTCTCTTGCACTTTAAGATTGCCAAATCTTTGATCAGTTCACCAATTTAGTTTCTCTCCCTGATTCAGCTACTTTTGAGATAGCTCCACATACCATGTTCTAATAATCGGTAAACATGAGTTATATTTCTTAAATCACAGAGCTTTGGTGACCCTCAGTCACAAAGTGATCTCTTGAGATGTCAATACTTTTGAGCAAGATTATGCAAGGTTAGACTTTTACGCTAACTTCCCAGGTTAAAAGCCCATGATTGAGAACACCTCTTCCATTCTTTTCACCAGACACCCTAAGTGATTCTATTCTTCTAGCATTGGATGTCTGGAAAATAATGTTAGCTCACGTTTTCTGCAACACACATTATACAGAAACTTTTTTTTTTTTTTTTTTTTTTTGAGACAGAGTCTCACTCTGTCGCCCAGGCTGGAGTACAGTGAGGAGATTTCGGCTCACTGCAAGCTCTGCCTCCCGGGTTCCCACCATTCTCCTGCCTCAGCCTCCCGAGTAGCTGGGATTACAGGCGCCCGCCACCACACCTGGCTAATTTTTTTTGTATTTTTAGTAGAAATGGGGTTTCACCTTGTTAGCCAGGATGGTCTCGATTTCCTGACCTTGTGATCCGCCCGCCTCAGCCTCCCAAAGTGCTGGGATTACAGGCGTGAGCCACTGCGCCTGGCCTGGAAACATATTTTCAAAGTGCTTTTCTGAGATCAGTAATGTATGTCATTTACATGTTACTAACACTCAATTCAGAAGACTTATATTAATTTCTAGTTGCCGTGAAAGACTGTTTATTGGATTTTCTTCTCAATGATTATGACTGCATTTTAAATAAGAATTCTATTGTAATTACCGCATCAAGAACTATTTGGCTCTTCAAATATTAAAGAACACACAGAAATGTATCCATCATAACATCTCCATCTCTAAAGAATTTTAATATACATCAGTGGCCTTCTCCAGCATATCAGGTCTTAACAATAAGCCAAAAAATTATATGCTAAATAAACTTGAAATTAGCTTTATTTCATAAATCACAGAATTTTAGAGCTCAGGGGACCTAAAGCATGAAATATTCCTCTTTGTTGTTGTTGTTGTTGTTGTTTTGAGATAAGCTCTTGCTCTGTTGCCAGGCTATAGTGCTGTAGGGTGATCACAGCTCACTGCCACCTCGACCTCCCAGACTCAAGTGATCCTCCCACCTCAGCCTCCCTAGTAGCTAACTGGAACTACAGGCATGAGCCACCACATCTGGCTTTTTTTTTTTTTTTTTTTTAAGATGAGGTATTTCTATGCTGCCCATGCTGGCCTCAAACTCCTTGACCTTAAACAATCCCCTAACCTTGGCCTCCCAAAATGCTGGGATTACAGAGCAGAGCCACTGGGCTCAGGCTGTCTTCTGTGTTCTTAATCTCTTTGAGAACGTAATAAAAGGCAATAACACCTGCAGACTTTGTGAAAAAGAAAGTCCTGGTTTATACCACCTCTTTTATTTTTCAGAGGGGAAAACTGAGTTTCCATAGATTAAGACTTGGCCAAAACCACAGAGCAAGTTTTAAGGCCCAAGGGTCAACTGAAACCTAAGTACCCCCTCACTTGACCAATAGTGGTTTTTATTAGGAAAAAGAGCTGTTCTTTAGGGAATTTCTACTTTAAGCAAGGCAACATTTTGAGAATTTTATCCATATTAGCTCTAAAGTTACAAATGATAAAATCGATAAAATCTTACAAGATAGGAATTATTTCCCCATTTTACAAAAACATTCACATTTGAGAGATTAAATAATTTTCCCAAGTTTTCATATGTAATTCAACAAGACAGCCAGGATTTAAATCCCTGAATATCCAAACTCCAAAGCAAAAACAACAACAACAAAAACCCACAGTATTACATTCAAAATAGTATCTCTCATTGGACATAGTTGATTCATTTGTGAGAAAGGAACAAACCAATCAAAACTTAAAAGTGAGTAATGTTGAGTAAGTTCTAACCTTGAGCTACATAGTAAAGCCCCCAAATTTCCAAGTACCATATATCACATTTCCTTCTGATCCATAACAAGGTGAAGATGAAGATGGATGCCTATGCACTATTTATGGCTGAATAATAAACTTCACAGAAAAGTCTAAATCACACTTCCTATACCCATGACCTTTTCGACAATGCAAAGAGGACTATGTGCTCCCCCTAACATTATGATAATAAATTAGACTCTTCTGTCCAACAGTCATAACCACAGGGTCACCATCAGGAAACACAGAACTCTAATCATCGACTTCATTTCCTGACTGCTGTGGGGAATTTTGGCCGTTTTGGGAACACAGATAGATATAACAACGAGAAGGTCACTCATGTGTCTGTTTGACAGATATAATGCCTGTCGATAATCGGTTTGGTGTGGATTTCACTTTGAATCTTAAAAAGCCAATGTAAAACGGCCGGTTGTTTCTCCTTATTCCAAGGGGAAGATCAAAAGGAGCCTTATCTGGACTAGAGACAGTTTATTTCCATCTCAGAACAAAAGACAAAAGATACCGTGTCTTTTCCTTTCCTCTGAGTTCCTTTCCACTCCCTTTCCTGATTGGCAGTAATATCCTGACCATTAATCTATGTATTTTAAGCATAAAATCAATTTCTGGGACTTGTCTCATTTATTTTCATAACAGGAACAATGGAAATAGCATCAAGTTGCTATTGTGAGTAAAAGAGATTTAAAATACTGTGTTAGGCTCTCTTTTTGGACACATGATGATACGAGGAACTGAAGTCCAACTGGAACGAGATCTAGATGCAGACGTAGAGCTCTGAGAAGAATAATTTCATTTAGGAAAATATTGGTCCTTCCTCTCGTTAAAATTTTGAGAATCCAGCCAATATTCAGATTAATAAACTTCATTCTTGGGAAGCCATTCTAATCTAAAGAGTATTTGTGCTGCCTTCTTCACTCAGTCAGATCCTTAGAGATATATGTTTTATGTCTTAGAAGTGGCTTCATAAGACAGATAGATAAAAAATGGAGAACAAGTACAGTGTGGCTGCACTACTAGAGATATCACTGTGACTTCAGAGGCCAATCGGAGACAACATCTAGCCTGATTCTTTATATTCAAAAACTTAATTTCCCTAAGAATATAGAAAATGAAAAAAAAACCCATAGATTTATTTTTTAAGAAAAAAAGCAAACACTGTAAACAAACTAAGTATTAATAATGGTACTTGGTGGACGTTGTCAGTCACAGAAGGCCAAATTGTATGATTGAGTGGTCTGAAAATAAGTTTAGTTTTTGTTTTTGTTTTAAATTGTGGTTTAATAAAATAACAAATGTGAGTTATACTTCCCAGTTGGAGTTACTTAAGGCTAAAATAATCCATGCAGGTAATGCCATTTGCAAGACTGTACGGATCAAATAAATACTGTTTTGTAGGACTCCTCCCAGAATTAAGTGACTGATCCAATGAGAATTGTTATTAGAAATTCATTCTCATTTTGGGAATCCATCCAATATTCAAATTAACAAATTCTGTAGCTGTGCAGGTGCCTTTCACACAGCAAGGCTTGCTCTTCCCGGGATCTGTACTCTGATTTCAGGCATCACCCATAAAGCCACAAATAGCCACAAATAGCAGCTTTGAGACCTGGTAGATAAAATACCCAGCTTTCCCCCACTGAGAAGCCATTCAGTTTTAATCCATAATCTCCAGGAAAATGAGGGAAAGGACCTCGGCTAAATCCAAAAGGAGGCATGGTCCAGATCACGCACATAATACATGTAATTCTGTGTAATCAGAGTCGCTTACTAAAGAGCCCCCAAATCCCTCATATAAAGACTAAGTTCCCTTGCAAGCTTTCAGAAAGGCCAATTAGACTTCAGAACACAGGAAATGTTAAGACAAAAGGAGACTTGAGCAGAGTCAACTTCAGTTAGTATTTGTGCCTTTTACCCCCTTAACTCCCTTTGTAAACATTTTCTGAATTATCTTCTTGCTGAGTGTTTACCCTAGAATGTACACAGATTGTTTCCACGAGAAAAAGTCTTTTGTTCATTTCCTCTAGTTGCCTAGTTCAGCTCACTATCCTCAGGGACTTTTTCATGTTCATTCAGAATTCAATGCATTTTCTGGGTTTTGTTTCCTTTGAAAGGAGATGAACTAGGCAAAATTTTTCTAAGCCCGCTTTCTTTGTTTTCTTCATAGGGAAATGGGTCCATGTCTCAGGAAGCTTCTTTTTCTGCCAGCTCCAAAAAAATAAATAAATAAATAAGGTATTTTCTCCAGGACCGCAGGGCACCAATTCCCAGTGTCCTCTAAACTCACCTCTCAGGCCTCACCTGGGTCCCAGCACCTGCAGTCTTTCTGTCTGATAGCTGGACTTGGTATGAATTGGGATGTCATTAAAGGATTTCAAATAGCCAGATACATGATCAGAGATGTGTCTTAAAAAAAAAAAAGTCAGCAGTTTAAATCTTATTTAATACATTTAGGTAAGTTTGACTTATTCAATCAGTTTAAATAAGATGACTTAAAGAGAAATCAGGCCTGGAGCAGTGGCTCATGCCTGTAATTCCAGCACTTTGGGAGGCCACGGCAGGTGGATCACTTGAGGTCAGGAGTTCGAGGCCAGTCTGGCCAATATGGTGAAACCCCATCTCTACTAAAAATGCAAAAATTAGCCAGGCATGGTGGCACACACCGGTAATCCCAGCTACTTGGGAGGCTGAGGCAGGAGAATAGCTTGAACCCAGGAGGCAGAGGTTGCAGTGAGCTGAGATTATGCCACTGTACTCCAGCCTGGGCTACAGGGCAGACCCTGTCTTAAAAAATAAATAAATGAGAGAGAGAGAGAAATCAGACACGAAGTGATTAGTTAATGGTCCATAGCCCTGATTAAAAGGAATGATGGCCTGAATTAGGGTAATGGCAGGAGCAATGGGAGACACACTATGGAGAGAAAATGTGCTGGGCTTTGGAAATCATCAGTATTAGGGGATGAGAATAATGCAAAGGAGTAAGTGGTCAAAAAAGATGCCAGGGTTCTGAGCCTGTGAACCGGGGTGGCATCATGTCATTAAGGAAATGCCAAGAGGAAAGATGATGAGTTTTACTGGGAATAGGTTTTGCGGCCATATGCTTTAAGATGTGGAAATACAACCTGTTTCCAGCCCCTCTGGCCCCCAGTGGTAGAATTAGTGACAAAGTATCGACTACTGTACCCCCAGAAGTGATCACGTCAGTGACCCTGGATTAAACGCTTTCCCAGATCTGCCCTTCTAGACTCATCTAGCCATCTGAGTGACGAGATCCAGAGAGCCAATATATAGGTCTGTGCTTGAGGAAATTGACCCAAGGAAGTCATTCACCCTACTGCTAGTCAAGGCCACAAGACTGAGTAGAAAGAGAATCATTGCCACTCATGTGTGGTCGGCCCCTTTCACCAGAGTAAGGGAATACAGGAAAGTGTAGAGGCTGATGTTTTGATTGGAGCATCCACTGCTCTGGCTATACTCTTCAGGAAAATGTAGTTGAAGGAGCAGCTGTTTAAGATTTCAAGGATCCTGGCCAAATCTTTCCAAAAGAGCTACAGCAAACAGAAATCCTGGCCAAGTGTCCGCCTTCAGCAGTAACAACGTTGTGTTAAGAAATGGAACAGAGCATGAAAATAGGGACCACGAGGTGACTGTTGCAACTTTGGGACTGGAGCACTTTGTGCCAAGCTCAGAATGTCTCCAGAAATCCAAAACTACTGCTTCTCAGTCCACGTGTCATTTACCTACCAGCTACCCTTTCCACATGTCATGCCAAAACTTCTTCAAATTGTTTGCCTACTTATTTTATTTCTGAATTAGGCCACTTACCTTTCTTTCCTCTCCTTTCTTTTAACTGAACACTTACAATCTCATTAAGACTACTGTATAAAGTGGGACTGCTAGATCTAGCAAACAAAAACACAAAACACCCAGTGAAATTTGAATTTCAGATAATTCTTTCATTATAAGTATATTTCAAATATTGCACAGGACATGGTTATACTAAAAAGTATACTTGCTATTTATCTGAAATCAAAATGTCACTAGGTAGCATGCATTTTATCCGGCAACCCTAATAGAAAGAGAAACCAATCATAAAGCCATCCATATCTGTTCTGCAACTTACCATATTCAGATGACACTTCCTTCACTGATCTCCGTGGCTACAAAGGTACTTAAACTCCCACACACAAAATGCAACAAAAGCCTCCAGAAAATGGAAAATGGAGATTCACAATCTCTGCTAATTGAGATTCTATTTCATAACCATCACAACTCCATTTTCACTAATACAGTTTAAGGCTATTCCACTGAATTACCAGAGTTGACAAACAATTTTAGTCAATGCCATTGACAGTATCTGGGTAGAGCATTTGTGAAAGCTCTGAAGGAGATGTCTCAGAGGTAAAATGTAATTATGACAGAGGAAAGAGCTTTCTCCTGATGTAAAAGTATCAATGTCTACACTGACTATGCCTTGCTACCTCCAGAGGGGTGAAGTTTTTGCACCAATTCACACACCACATCCCATGCCAACATGGTCCCATGTTGATAGGCTCATGTAGATAAGATCTGGTTAAAATTAATGCCAAGAAGACCTTCAAAGGGAACATCAGGAAAATGAAAGTCAGGGGAAGATATCAGGCATATGACCCAAATACCAGCCCAACTGCCCTGACTGGATGAATATGATCATTCTACATTGGACCATGAACCCTACCTTGGGTTTTTTTGTTTGACAGATAGATAGGTAGATAGATAGGTAGGTAGGTAGGTAAGTAGGTAGGTAGATAGGTAGATAGATAGATAGATAGATAGATAGATAAATAGATAGATAGATAGATAGATAAGAAATTTTTTTTAAGAGAAGTCTCGCTCTTGTCTCCCAGTTCTGAGTGCAATGGCTTGATCTTGGCTCACTGCAACCTCTGTCTCGTGAGTTTAAATGATTCTCCTGCCTCTGCCTCCCAAGTGGCTGAGATTAAGGCGCCTGCCACCACACCGGACTAATTTTTGTATTTTTTAGTAGGGACAGGGTTTCACCATGTTGGCCAGGCTGGTTTCAAACTCCTGACCTCAGGTGATCCACCCGCCTCAGCCTCCCAAAGTGCTGGCATTGCAGGCGTGAGCCACCGTGCCCGGCCGAGAATTTTTTTTTTAAAGGCAGCGTCTCGCTCTGTCATCCAGGCTGGAGTGCAGTAGCAGTCATGGCTCACTGAAGCCTTGAATCCCTGGGCTCAAGCAAGCCTCCCACTTCAGCCTCCCGAGTAGCTGGGACTAGGCATGCATCACCACTCTTGGCTAATTTTGGGGTTATTTTGGTGTTTTGGTGCATTTTTCCCCCTTTTGTGTTTGCAGAGATAGAGGTCTCACTGTGTTGCCCAGACTGGTCTCAAGTTATCCTCCCACCTCAGCCTCCCAAAATGCTGGGATTACAGAAGGGAGCTACCACATCTGGCCAGATCTTGATCTGGCTAGCTCCTTCTCCCTAGGCTGCCTCCTGAGTTTTTTAAGCCACCTTGTTCTAGAAGTAGTAGGCACCTTTCCCCAATCTGATTCCTGCTGTTTTACCCACCACAATGTATCACTACTCATTCCCTTCCCATCCCACCCCACACACATAAGTGCCTGTAACTGGTACTGTCACAAGCACTTCGTTGAGCTGCCTAAATTCTTCCTTTCAATGAAATCTGGAGGAACCACTTATTCTCCACCTTAATGCCTGGGAACCCTGGAATAGGAGCTTCCCACCCACTTTCAAAATTATTTCATGATCCCAGGTACTTTCCAGAAGGTCTTGCACTGTTGTTCCTTTCTCCCAACTTTGATCAGCTGATCATGCAATTTACCAGTCAAACAATCCAGTACTAAGTGCAGGTAAAAATGTCTTAAAAGTGTGAATTAATAGTTTTATTATATGGTAATTTTAACTTATTAAAGAAGTATGGTAACATTATATAACACTATGGACTCTCACGGACTATGAGCCAAGTAACCCATATTTAAGGTTGAGGCTAAAATTGTGGGCCACCAAGCTGTCCTTCTGCCTCTTCATGTATGTGTGCTGGTTGTATGCCTGCCTGTACAGGTGCCTCAAAGTCCTACTTAGAGAGGCTACATGGTATCAACAAGTACAGACAATGACAATGACTTTAGGAAAGATCCTCAGTCAATTTGATAAGTATGTAAGAATCCTCAAGCCCCATGGTTTATTTTATTCTTAGTTTTAGAAACAGGGTCTTCAGACTGGAATGTAGTGGTGTGATCCTGCAGCCTCATACTCCTGGACTCAAGACATCCTTCTGCCTCTGCTAGGAATACAGGAGCATGCCACCACACCTGGCTTTTTTTTTTTTTTTTTTTTTCCTTTGGTAGAGACAGGGTCTCACTGTGCTGCCCAGTCTGATCTCAAATTCCTGGTCTCAAGTGATCCTCATGCCTTGGCCTCCCAAAGTGGTGGTATTACATTTGTGAGCTGTACCCACTGTACCAGCCAAACCCGGTTGTTTCAAACTGTAGCCTACTGGCTGGCCCAGTGGCTCACGCCTGTAATCTCAGCGCATTGGGAAGCTGAGGTGGGTGGATCACCTGAGGTCAGGAGCTCGAGACCAGCCTGGCCAACGTGGCGAAATCCCATCTCTACTAAAAATACAAAAATTACCCAGGTGTGGTGGCAGGCACCTGTAATCCCAGCTACTCAGGAGCTGAGGCAGGAGAATCGCTAGAATCTGGGAGGAGGAAGTTGCAGTGAGTTGAGATTGCGCCATTTCACTCCAGCCTGGTGACAGAGCAAGACTTCATCTCAAAAAAAAAACACCACCACCAAAAAAAACTAGCCTACCATCATTGGGTTGCCAAGACAATAAATGCTTTGATTTTGATATTCTTCAAGCTCCAGGATGGTTTAGTTCATCTGCCAAGGCCATAGAATTGTTTGCCTTTTCCTGAACTCCTCTTATGTTTCTCTTAACTAGTCAAGCTGCTCCAAGAGTAGTGACTATACATTGAGGCAGCCACTCTATATAGCAGTAGTGTCCAACCTTTCTGCTATAAATTCTTACGAAAGTCAAAAACTTTCATAAACTCCTACAGAATTGCAGCTGTACTTTTATTCTCTGTTGATTGAAACATGGTACCAAACAGCTGCTATGAATTTGGTACATTTCGAAATTAATTTGTATTTATCGCAAAAGTCTCTACCTATATTTTAATAACGTAAAATGTGTACATATCTGAGTAAGATATTTTGTCCCTTATATCTAAAAATACTGTGAATATTGATTTATGGCCCTTTTAACAAGAAGCACGGGGCCCTTAACATGAGTTCACATTGCACAGGTTAAGAAGCAGTGTATTGTTCTCTATGTTCTGTAGCATCTCAGAAAAGATATCCACAAGGATGTGTTCTCTCCAAGGATGTGAGACATTTCCATAAGGAACAGAGGTACCTATAAACCAGTCACCCTCATACCAGAAGGGGCAGGGGCAGGGGCAGGAAAGGTAGTTTAAGTTAGGATCAGAATCAAGGGCTTGTAATCCCAGGACTTGGGGAGGCTAAAGCAGGAGGGTTGCTTGAGGCCAGCAGTTCAAGACCAGCCGGGGCAACAAAGCAAGACCTGTCTCAACCAAAAAGTAAAAAATTAGCCAGGTGTGTCTAATTGTGCCTGTTAGTCCCCGCTACTCAGGGAAGCTGAGGTGGGAGGATCGCTTGAGGCTGCAGTGAGCTATGATCGTGCCACTACGTTCAGCCTGGGCAACAGAGTGAAATTCTGTCTCAAAAAAAGAAAGCAAAAAAAAAAAGGCCCCCTGCAAATGATGCTGATCACCTCCCTTTCACTACATTCAATGCTGCTCTTGGAATCGTCAGGTTTATTGTGGCTGCAGTTACCATGTTCGTGTTGTTCCTGCATGCCTTCATCTAGGTTTCAGCTCTGCCTCACATACATATAGGTGGTATATGTATGTGTGTATATATATTTTATATATATTATATATAATATATATTATATATGTAATATATTATATAATATATATTATATATGTAATATATTATATATGTAATATATTATATATTATACATATTTTATATTTATTTATTTATTTACTTATATATATATTTTTTTTTGAGATGGAGTCTCGCTCTGTTGCCCAGGCTGGAGTGCAGTGGCTCGATCTCTGCTCACTGCAAGCTCCACCTCCCGGGTTCGCGCCATTCTTTTGCCTCAGCCTCCCAAGTAGCTGGGACTACAGGCGCCCACCACCACGCCTGGCTAATTTTTTATACTTTTAGTAGAGACGGGGTTTCACCGTGTTAGCCCGGATGGTCTCCATCTCCTGACCTCGTGATCCACCCGCCTCAGCCTCCCAAAGTCCTGGGATTACAGGTGTGAACCACTGCGCCCGGCTCCACCTCCCTAAATCTATCCTGATCCCCACCCCCTCTTTCATATGGTAGTTTCACAAAAACATTGAAAGATATTATTAATCATTACCCACTCCCCGCTGTCCCTAATCAAAGCCCTCTCTTTTAACAGAAAGCTAGGACGCATTAAGGTTTCTGTAGTTTAAAAGCCAAATCATTCTGGTGGTTTAACCTATGCCAGGTAAGAGGGAGAGAGGAAAAGAGGAAGAAAGTAAGGAGAGATTCCTAAGGCTCTTGCTCGCCCTGTGGAGTGAAGTAAAGCCGAGATGGGAATGCCCAGCCTTCTAGCCACCACATCCAAGAGGACAGCGCCTGTGAAAGCCCAGTGGGGATGATGAGAAACACTGCAAGGATTTTAGATCAAGCTGGAACAGGTACTGGAATATTCTGAGTCAAACAGCATTCAGTCCACGCATCAGAGTCATTCTTTATGACTCAAATGTTTATGGCTTCAAGTTAGCACCACAAAGTTAGTGTCTCCCCACCACCTTTTAAATTTTTTATTTTTTTAGGCTAGTCAAGTGAAGCAGAGGGAGTGGAGAAGGAACAAAAAAATCTAACTGGTTGTGATCAATTCGTTGTAGACACCACTGCACTTGGACCATCCCCCCACTCACCTTTTTTTCCAAGATGGAGTCTCATTCTGTCGCCCAGGCTGGAGGGCAGCAGCACAATCTCGGCTCACTGTACCCTCCACCTCTTGGGCTCAAGCGATTCTCCTGCCTCAGCCTCCTGAGTAGCTGGAATTACAGGCGTGTGCCAGGACACCCAGCTAATTTTCATATTTTTAGTAGAAACGGGGTTTCACCATATTGGCCAGGCTGGTCTCGAACTCCTGACCTCATGATCCGCCGGCCTCGGCCTCCCAAAGTGCTGGGATTACAGACGTGAGCCTCCATACCCTGCCCCTCCTTTTTTACCAGGTTTCCACTCCATCCCTCCATCCATCCCTTACCTTCCTGCTTCTTGCCACTTGCCCTTAAGATTCACACACCTCCTGGAAGAACATCCCCAGAAACAAGCACCAACTAAGCCATCAAGGGCTACTGGGTGGAGACAGACTTTGCCCTGGATGCCGTCTGGAGAGACGGTGGACATGTGTGGGCTCTGTTCTGCAGTACCTGTGCCAGCTCATCCAGGAAAGTCATGAGATGATGGGGTATGGGGAGAGGAAAGCCCCAGTCTGGGTTTATAATTGAGGTGATACACCTAGAGGTTGCACAATAGTAAACAAAAGAGGAGGTGTTGAATGAGATGGTGCCTTCAGCAAGGGAAAGGGTTTTAAGGCTTCATGTTGGGGCACATGGAGAGCCAACTAAGTCCTCTCTCCACCCTTAGAAAAACCTGAACGCAAGAATGTGCAGCTGTCTCCCAATCCTTTCATAAAATGCAGTGCCCTGGAGTCCTTCAGAGTGACCCAATACTGAGCCTCTGGGGTGGCTGGCACCACCGCCTAACAAGGGCAATTTTACGAAATGCCCACTTGGCATCCCGTGTGATACTCTCACTTAGGAGCTTCTGTAGCTTGGCAGAAATTGGGAACCCAAAGCTTTAGGGAGTGGACACATGAGAATTTTCTGGCCTCAATGTCTTAACAGTTTCTTGGGCTCCTGCCACAGTACTGGTATTTGATTTAGAGGCCTAAAAGGGAAATCAGTCCCACGTGGGTAGATAACAAAACACTCTCCACCTTGGGCTCATGGAGTGGAATTTGAATATGAAGCCAAAACTCCTATCTCTGCCTGCTTCGCTAATTACATAAATTTCCTTGCTACATTCTGCAGCTGTTTATATGAATACAGCACTGGTTCTCAGAGTGGTCAGTCTCAACACAAAGGTTCAGGGGCTCAGGGCACTCACCCTGGACTGCAACCCAGACTCCAGTGTTAGTTGTATGTCTCTTGGGTGTGCCAGGAGATCCTGGGTTTATTTCTCTCTTTCATAAAATGAAGCTAAACAAACTGCCTAAATTGTCTTATGATGCAGAGGTGTCAAAGAAAAATGAGACAGAGAAAGAAAGAAGAGAGATGTGTGTTGGGGCGGGGTGTTGGTTGTGAACATTAACTCTAGCAATAAAGATTACTGAGGAACCTTATTGAAAAGCACTGGAAGAAAAGCAGGGCTAGATCTGGAGGAAAGTGTCCATCCCTCCCTTTAAAATGTTCCAGATTTCACTATGGGAAAGCCTCACAGATATCCCAAGATACTGTTTGACCTGAGGAAGAACAAGCACACGGTATGGGATGCATTTCCCCGTCTCTTACCTGTCTCAGAACCTCTCGTCAGCCTTGTCTGACAAGATGCACCTTTGTTTTCATAGGCCTAAAAAAGTTAGGGTCAAGGTACAATCGAATAATCACGAATTTTCCCCAAATACACAAATTATTTCAACGCAACCGTTTCTAAATTAAAATCAAATCTGGTTATTCCAAGAAGAGCAAATGCATTGTAAAATATCGTTTGTTTATTACGTAGAAAGATGAACAAGTTTCACTAAATATGGCTCCCATAAATAAGTGTGCACTTAACAAAAGTCAGACTCACAATTAACCCCTCTTGATGATATGGGGTGATTGGCCGGGGACCCCAGAGATACACTACGGTTAAAAACATGGGCTTTTATATGACACACAGATGAACCAATAAAAATGTGACCTCTTGACATGTATAAAAAAAGCTATCTTGGGTTTCTCTCAGTGAAATATCTGAAGGCTTTAAAACTTTAAACAAAGCCCAGCTGGTTTATATGCACAAGTTCCAAACCCTGAAATATTCCCATGATATCTAGTTTCAAAGAATTCTACTACTGTAAACTGATGAGTAAACTAAATGAGTAAGCTTTCCCTTTTAAAACGTGCTTTATCTTTGTTATAAAGCATGTTGTGTGGTAAATAGAAATTGAGAGGAAAAAACGTAAATTGCCCTGGTGGAAAAAGAAAAGAAATATTATGATTCCAAGTGTAATAACAATTATAAAAGCTAAGTTTCCATTCGGAGTGTGAAAGAATCTCCAAGGATTTACATTCAGATAGAATTTAATTATAGCCACCCTGTTAGCATTTAAATTCTAGAGCTCAGGATAGCATTTTTGAAAAAGTCCCTTTTTAGACCACTGCTCCGACAATGTATTGATTGATTGATTGATTGATTGATTAAGGCAACAGGCTGTTTGACCCTTCTTTACTCAGTCAACTTAGATTAGTTCAGTTAGCCTATGATTTGGGAGCCAATAAAAAGTAGGTATGTGGTGATTACCAAAGCTTTCTTATTTTTCAAATGCTAAATTACGCTTAATCACTGCCCTTTTTTGTTCCTCCCCTGCTTATTCCGATTGTCCCCTCTGAAGCTGCATATTAGCAGGCTCTCTTGCAAAAACACATGTTCTTCCCTGTGGTAAATTTTCTTCTCTTCCCAAACTCCTTCAAGGCTCAATTTCACTTTTTGCTCGTGTACTTTCTCTAACCCCACCTACTCAAATTGCACCTAAGGTTTTCTTTTTTTCCGTTTACCATCAAAGATTCTGTGAGTCCTTAATGTAGAGTGTTTCAGACTTGTTTGCTTATACCAAGAAAGGGGAAAAGATAGTTTCACTGGGTAACTGGTTTTGATTTGTAAGTTATGGTGCAGAGTAGGCATCCTGACTCTTATGACTTAGGAAATTAAGTTTGCAGGGTCAGCGTGACACGCATGACAAAGTTCCAAAAAGTCCCCCGTAAATCGGTCTCAAGGTTCTGCGTGAACGCCATCCGCACAATTGTTTACACTTCCGGTCTGAGAATCAGATTTCAGTCACTGCAGTTAATCCTAGAATTTTACTCTAACCTTCATATCTGGGGAAAAAATAAAATTTAAAAAATCGCAAAGGCAATAGACAGTGGCTATTCTGTCTGTCCCGAATGTATTCTCGGAATATATATGTTGACTTTAACAAGGTTTCCATTTTCAAAGGGGCAAAGCATAAGGTTGCCCCTGGATAAATCTAGTAGGTATTAGGTGCTGGATGGATTCTACCGAGGGATGCTCTGAGCCAGCCTTCCACCTAAAATGCCTGACTGTTTGAGTTGTGAACATTCTCTTTAGCCAGATCAGATACAGGGATACTTGGAAATTTCATAACCTTTCATTCTAGAGTTTATAAATGTGGACACCCACCCTTTCCTCCCCCTAACCAGCAAGTATGATTACACCCTGGAAGGAAGGGATGGGAAGTGTGTGCACGCACAGCCCACCAATGACTCAAGAGTCAGAATTTCCGAGAGAAAATATTTGATAGATATTGCCAGGCTTTGGTGGGAAGGAAAAGAAGAGTTCTCCTCAGGGCAATTCACACGGCAGAACAATGTAAAGCATAGTGAGAGCAAATATATAAAAAGCATCTGGTATGCCCAGCACACTCTCACGGTGTAACCTTGTAATTATTTAGCACAGCAGGAAGAAATTCAGAACAAAACAAAACTATGTACTCAGGATACTGTGTGTGAATGTAAGTTGGATCCTTTGGGATGACATTTTGGCCATGATATTCATGGTAGAAAGTTGCTATAGGACTCAGCTTGGAGTAAGGGTTGGAACAGTTATTAACAGTAAGCTCAATAATATATTAAACAAGCTAACATCCCAAAAGAAAAGAATAATAATCTATTTTAAAGATTATTAATCTTGAATACTGTAGCCACATCTTTGATGGGTTGATGCATTGATGTTCCTTGCTGATTAAGCAACAAGAAAATAAATTGTCTCATTTGTCTCCAATTCTAAAAGTTGGAAAATGAGGGATATATTCCAAATAAATTTAAAGAACAGATTCTTTTTTCAAATATCTAAAACATCAAGACTCAGAATGAAAAATAAAATAGAATGAGTTTCCAGTGCATTTATTTAAAAATATTTCACTTTTATGAAACAAAAACTAGTTAGAAGGTTTCTCATTTCACTTTACGAACTTTTGCCTCATAGTGAATATATTCAGTTAAGGTTACCACCAGCCTACAGCTCTGGGTTCTTTTATTCCTCATGTGAACTATTAAATGTGATCTTTATTGCATTTTCACTAATAAGTAATATTTACCAGGAGATCTATCTCAGATTTGGGGTAATTCTAAATTAGCAAAATTTTTATCAAAGTCATAATGAAGACTCTCAAATTGCAAATTAGTATAGCAAACAATATTACTTTAAAATATATGGGAACTTATCAAATATCAGAATGTTTAAGTTTTATTTAACTAAAAGCATGTACCTCAATATTTTATTAATTAACTTCCTGAGGCACTGAAGATAATCTACTATGGTGAACATGCTTTTTTAAAAAAATAGATTTAAATTATTGTTTTAGCCTAAAAATGTATAAACTAGAACATTTATTATAATTACAGTATTTAAGATTCTAAGACTAAGAATGTTAATGTCCAACCATATAGTTTTTTTTTTTTTTTTCATTTGCTTTTTGGTGGAGGTGGTTTTGTCGTGTTCTCACCATATAAAACCTACAGGCACCAGGATATTTACTGAAGCAATGAAAAAACTGGATACATTATAAATGACCATCAACAGAAGACTAGTTAAATCATTAGGGTATTGCCATATAACAGAATTCTATGCATACTTTAAAAGAAATTGAGTACATTTATACACTGATATGGAGACATTTGCTTAAAAAAAAAAAGCAAGTTGTAGAAAGTTTGCATAGAAATTAGTGAAGAAAAAGGGTGTGTTTATATACATACATATACATTACAGAATGAGAATGCATAGAATATGCTAGTAATTGCATAGAAAATGATTTGAATGATACTACCTCATATATGAAAGAGTTTCCCTTTTGAGTTCATTCAATTTCATATTATTTGAATTTTAAAAACATAAGTTTTTTAAATTTATAAAAAACAGTGATTGATATAATAGGATTCCCTTATCTGCCTATCAAAATGCTAATAGTGCTTATTTCTAAGTGAAAAACTGAGTCATTTTTCTACTTTTTCTTCCCTGATCATTTATATAATCTATTTTTTATATTAAATATAAGTGTGCAATAAAGTATGAATTTTAAAAATTTTAAGGCAGAGAATAGGGTATTCCAGGAGAGCGAAAATATGCGGAGGCAACAAGCTAAGAAGAAAATATACCTTAAAGTATGTCATGGTCAAAATAGTTATAAAGTTTTATTAAGTCATAAACTTAAATTCTTCTAACCAACTAATTCTCTAAGGCAAAAATGGCAGCAGCTTTTTAATTGATGAAGTCATGGTTGGCTGCATATGCCTTTTTTTAAAAAAAAAAAAAAAAAAAAAAAAAAAAAGACAGGGTTTCAGTCTGTCACCCAGGCTAGAGTACAGTGGCAAGACCACGGCTTACTTCAGCCTTGACCTCGCCAGGCTCCGGTGATCTTTCCATCTTAGCCCCCAGCCCACCCCCAGTAGCTGGGACTACAGGCCCAAGCCACTGTCCCCAGCTAATTTATTATTATTATTATTATTCTTGGTAGAGGGGTGTTTCATCACGTTGCCCAGGCTTCCATTTCTTAAACATAAAGAAAATACAACGTTCATTTTCAAAAACTGGTATTTGAATGGCATTAGTACAACTTCTAAGAGTTACCTCAATATTTCATGGAAATTAAAACCATTGCTTCATTAACTAAGAAAAATTCGTAATTTGCTAAACAAAGATGCTTTAATTAAAGCTTATTTGAGATACCACTGACATTATTTAAACATATTGAGTCATTTCTTTGGGTTATATAAACTCAAAATTATAGAGTTTTATTCAAAATCTTTGCAGATGAACCCAAAAGAATGATTTGTGTCTATCAAGAAAAGCATGCAAACTTGTCAACCACTGTCAGCAATGACTAGCTGGTAGCTCCTGGGCCATTTCAGAACACTTCTTATGGACTTTGGAAAACCTGGCACTGTTGCCACTTTTTGAAGGCTCTGTACTTTGTCTAAAGAACCAACCTGTGCCCCACAAAGCATGCCTGAACTTCAAGCACAGTTCCACACTCAAAGGAACCGAGACTATATTTAGTAAGCCTGGAAGTTTACTAAATTTGAAGTTCATACTGTCCAATTAATATGAAACTATAAAAAATAGGCAATACATAATATCACATAGCAATAGACACAACACAATCATACTTTTCTGGGATGGAATAAATCCCAGGGATCTGTTCCTGCAGGAACAGGGTCTGCATGCACCAGCATTTATTCATAACACACACACAGTAGGCAGCCCTACCACTTTCTTTTCTTTTTTAAAATAACGTTTACCAACAATAAATGTAAATGGTATAAAATTTTAAAGGTATTATATGGTATGGAATAAGTCTTTCCCCAACCCCTGTCCTTCAGTCCCTCAGGTTTCCTTCACATCATTTTCATTTTGTTTTATACTTTTAAATCTTAGATACATTTGAAAAATACTTCGGTGCAAAGAGTAGGCTGGGGGTCAACTTCATTAGTTTCTGGATGGCAATCAAAGCTCAAGCTCAAATACTGAATAATCATTTGTCTTTTCTTCCGTTGATATGCAAAGCTACAGTCAATTAAACCTAAATTCCTTTCTTTTTAGTCCATTTCTAGACTGACTAGCTCCATTGATTTGAAAATGCAGATTATACTTAAGCTCATACAGAGGCTTTAGAGCCTGAATCCCTGGGTTTGAGTCTCAGTTCTACAGTTTACCACCTGTATGACCTTGTTCAAATTCTGCCTAAATTCCTCGTCTATAAAATGGTGATATTAATAATCATAAGATTGTTGTGGGGACTAAACTAATTAATAGTTGAAAACACTGCAAAAGTGCATACATAGCACTGAATGTGTACTATCATTATGCTTAAAATTCAGTGTTGGTGTTTTTACTGGTATTTCATTAAATTGACAGAGTGAGGAAGACTGGCATCTGTAAATGCTGAGTCTTCCCTTGTAAACATCATATGTTTCATGTTTTCGAGTCCACTTTCTTCAAACATCTGCCCACAGATCTTTACCCATGTTTTATAAGGATTCACATTCTCCTCTTGTAATTCATCTTCCCCAGATATTTCATCTTCATATGGTTCCAATTCCTGTAATTCCTAGTTATTACCTCCCAACTACCCTGTTCCATCTGTAGACATCTCTTATCCAAGACACTTCACCGAGGGCCTTGACTACAACCTGTCCCTAATAGAATGTAGCAAGTTGTATTTCTTTAAAACATCTGAGCTTCACTATTACTTATGAAGGCTCATGCATTTTTAAGGCCAGTATTTTCTCCAGGGAAAAAAGCTCTCTGTTGAAATATTTTTCTGGATGTGAAGTCTGAGTTTGTAGAAAGCATCCTGAGAAATCAGACCCCTCAATAAGATTTTATGCTTGAAGCCTTTATCTGAGTTTTTGTTTCATGCACATTAAACTGTTACTGAAAAGCACGGGTCTTTTAAAGTTCAGGGGGGAAGTGTTTATAAAGATCTAAGACTGAGTTAAAGACAAAACCATAGCCAGAGGCCTGGTTTCATGCAAAGGAAGAAGTCCCCTCTAATCTGTCATGCTTCTGTCTAAGAGGATATTAAAGCCATCGCAGGCTCCTGTGTTTACTGCCAGTCATGTGTCTCACAATCCCTGTCTGTACCAGGGAGTCACATGATAAGGGTTACACACCATGGCTCATCCATAGCTCCTTGTTAAAGGCAATACAGTGAGTAATTAGAGTATTGGTGACAAAGAAAAAAAGAGAGACAATGAAACCCTTATTGTTTCTCCCAATCACTAATGTAATTTGAAGAAAAAAACTACACCTTGAAAGGAATAATTAAGCCAGGTGGGCAAGCCATTGCAATACTTAATTTTAAAAGAAAACACTCATTAAACTTTTTTCTAATTAAAAAAAGGGCATTAAAAATAGATGTAATGTGAGAAGCCACAGGGCCTCCCCAGACCCAACCCATAGTGCTGTCTTTCTTCTCCATTTCTTTTAAGCTGCCTAAGAGGGCTGGAGGACCATATATTCACCCGCACATACACACATATATGCATCCCAAACCACAAAAGACATTCAAGTGGTGTTGGTTTTATGGGCAATACAACACCCTTCAGAGACAAATGGCTGATTTAATACTGGCCCAGAGCTGACAGATCTTGAGAAACGCCTATTATATCATTGGGAAGATTTCTTTAAACAAAGTATGTGGTTACCAGCAGAATGAAGTCTCAGTTTTGGATTTCTGAGAGTAATTCAGTTAGGCAAGTCTTCACCAACCCAGTACAAACAAGAGACCTGATGCCCTCAGGGGCTGTTCATGGAGCTTTGGTCTCACAATCACCTGTTTTATTCCAGCCTTAGTCAGTGGGGACTGAAGTTTGCTTATAGCTCATTCTTTCTAATGTACAGATGTTCTTCCAACTGCTAGTAAAGCCGGCCAAGTACACAGGTTTCTCTTTGCCTTTCTAAACATAGGGGAAAAGTCATCAACTATAAAAGAGAACATGAAAAATATTAATGTTGGTCATGCTTGGGCAGGAAGAGTGAAGGTGCAGATGGGTCTGGATAGAGCCAGGAAGAAGGACCGTGATCAAATTTTATAGACTGAGATGAGGATTAGACACAGAGAAGGCAAATACTATATTTTTATGACCTAACAATTAGCAGGGGATTGGCTCAATAAAGGGCTAGGGAGGAACAAAAGATGCTGAGTTAAATAGTTTCCCTGAGGAAAGACACAGATTGCTTCAGAGCAAGTTCTAGGGGTAGGAAATGAGAAGAATATTGATGCCCAGAATACAATGAGGCAGCGGAGTTCCCGTTTTAAAATTTCAGAGAAATTGAAGAAAAAGAACAGAGCTCATATATAAACAAGGAGCTAAGAAAAAGAGCTTGATTTGGGATTGGGGGGTCGGATTTGAACTAGGAAGTACAAATGGAGAAGTTTTGAAAGTTTACTTAAGTTCTGTCAAGATAATAGAATTGAGATTCTGCCTTCTGTATTTTGATTCTGCTGAGAGATTTCCAATCAGTATCATAAAAATATTATTGGCCGGGCACAGTGACTCACACCTGTAATCCCAGCACTTTGGGAGGCCGAGGCAGGTGGATCACGACGTCAGGAGATCGAGACCATCCTGACTAACACGGTGAAACCCCGTCTCTACTAAAAATACAAATTAGCTGGGCATGGTGGTGGGCGCCTGTAGTCCCAGCTACTTGGGAGGCTGAGGCAGGAGAATGGCGTGAACCTAGGAGGCAGAGCTTGCAGTGAGCCGAGATCGCACCACTGCACTCCAGCCTGGGCGACAGAGCAAGACGCCATCTCAAAAAAAAAAAAAAAAAAAAAAAATTGTCACCCCATTACTGGCCAGCTAGGTGTTTGCTGTCAAGGAGATGCATAGAAGAATGAGAAGGGAGAGCATAGAGTCTAAGAACTCTAGGTTAGCCTTTTAGAAAGAAAAAAAAAAAAACAAGAAAAACAACCCTCTTAGGCCTGCAGATATTACCAAGAAGAAAATGCCAGCATGCCTGTGTCCCATTTGTATAAAAGACACACACAGATACACAGGATTTAGTTGGTCAAGTTCTCCCTCCAGGCCCTGCATAGCTGTTAGTGGCCAAGAAAGCAAAATAGTATGTGCTCCATGGAATACTATGCAGCCATAAAAACGAACAAAATCCTGTCTCTTGTGGGAATATGGATGGAGCTGGAGGCTATTATCCTCAGCAAACTAACAGGAACAGAAAACCAAATACTGCTTGTTCTCACTTGTAAGTGGGACCTAAATGATGAGAATTTATGGACACAAAGAAGGGAACAAGAGACAATGAGGTCTACTTGATGGTGGAGGGTGGGAGGAGGGAGAGGAGCAGAAAAGATCCCTATTGGGTACTGGACTTAATTCCTGGGTGATGAAATAATCTGTACAACAAACCTCTGTGAATATGAGTTTACCTATGTAACAAGTTTACCTATGTCACCTGTACATGTACCCGAGACCTAAAATTTAAAAAGAAAAAAAAAATCAAACATCTTATCACACACATGCAATACACAGCACAACACAAAACAGTATATCATTTCTATAGAGAAGGAGAATACATCAATGGTTTGTTGTCAAATCTCAGGTTAGTAATAAACGCCTTTTTTTTTTTTTTTTTTTTTTTTGAGATGGAGTCTTGCTCTATTGCCCAGGCTGGAGTGCAGTGACACAATCTCCACTCACTACAACCTCTGCCTTCCAGGTTCAAGCGATTCTCCTACCTCAGCCTCTCAAGTAGCTGGAACTACAGGTGCCCACCACCACACCCAACTAATTTTTGTCTTTTTAGTAGAGACAGGGTTTCACCATGTTGGCCAGGATGGTCTCAATCTCTTGACCTCATGGTCCGCCTGCTTCGGCCTCCCAAAGTGCTGGGATTACAAGCGTGAGCCACCACGCCCAGCCAATAAATGCTTTTATGTGGCTAGCCGAAAAAACAAACAAAAATAAAAACAAAAAAAAAAAAGTGTGTTGTACTTTGAGATCCCACACTCTCAAGCACAGAGCATGCTGGTCCTGGTTGGAGTAGAACTGTTTCATTATACACTTAAATTCCAGATAAGAGTGCCTACCCGCTCCAGAACTGTGAAATATGCAGATTCACATTGTCAGTATCAGTCACAGATCCGAAAATCAGTATGAAAGAACTTCCTTTTCCAATTTTCAGATTTGAAATGAGTGAGAGAAGGAACACAAGCTACTGAGATAGAAGAATGTGGTCCCAATGCTGTTAGTACAGAGAAATACTCAATTCACTTGAAAAGGGGAAAAAGAAATCCACACATACTAATTTACGGAAGTTCACTGGTGCTTCATTCATCATTCTTCAGTTTTCTAGTGGAGATTTATTTAGGTCAGAGTTTTGGGTGAGATCCCTCACTCCCCCAGGAGACTGGCAGTATTATTTAGAAACTAGATTCTAAGGAAGAATCCAAATGATACAACTGATAGATTTAGTCTGTAATAGCCTAGCAAGGAAAGAGAATATTTTTTTGTTACTGATGAATGGTTCCTAGATACAGTTAGACAAACCAGTGCAAATGAAGAAAAATATATATAAATTGTGAGCTGACTGATTTCATTTTCAACACGGTTTAGAGAAGCTTTTGTCTTCTACTTGCCTAAATTTAGATTGATCATCCCAGAGAGATTTAAAATTTATATTACATTAACCAGCCTTCCTTCATTCTTCCTAAATGCCATGCAGATGTCAAAGCATTATTTAGAAACAAAGCTATATTCGGATCCCGTCAAGTCAACACTAACCAGAAATGTCCTTTGGTTTCTAGATTAAATTTCCTGGTTTGCTTTTCCCTGTGACTTTCTGTGCTGAAGAATATTATAAACCTTCCCATACCTCTATCTTGGACTTTATCCTCTCGACTTTAAGCATTCTAATAGCAGAAGCAATGGTAATGATGTCAACTTTTTAAAAACACAGAACTGAAATAAATAGGGAAGCCCCCTGTCTTAGATGCCATATAATAAGAATAAAGTTGATATTAACACTGGAAAGTAGATCTTCCTTTACAGATCAAAATACTAAGACTACTGTTATTATTATTAATAATACTAATATTATTTGGCTTTGGTAATACAAAGAAGAAAATAAGGCCAGTTTGGTGATTATTTCTAATAACTTACAAATTTAGGTATTAAAAAGTTATTACTTTGAGTATCACTAGTCTGCTAGTTATGGAACTTTGCAATAATAACATTACAATAGAGAGTAACCAGTATCGATTAAAAAAACAAAGTCCTTTTAAAACATAAGTAAAATAGCAGTGTGATATAACTACAACTATTACATATTACGGTTTTTTTTTTTTTTTTTTTTTTTTTGAGACAGAGTCTCACTCTGTTGCCCAGGCTGGACTTCAATGGCACAATCTAGTCTCACTTCAACCTCCACCCCCGGGTTCAAGTGATTCTCCTGCCTCAGCCTCCTGAGTAGCTGGGACTACAGAGGCACACCACCATGTCTGGCTAAGTTTTTTGTGTTTTTGGTAGAGACAATGTTTCACTATGTTGGCCAGGCTGGTCTCAATCTACCTTGTGACCCACCCGCCTCAGCCTCCCTAAGTGCTGGGATTACAGATATGAGCCACTGCGCCCAGCCCTACAGTATATTTTAAGAAACTATGATATATACATTATGAGGCACAATAATACAACAGCCATTAACCCATCACCCAGTGAAGAACTAGAATATTCTTTCCTGTTAAAGTTACTCCAGTGCTCTTCCCTAACCAGTTTCCTTGGCTTGCCCCAGAAGAAATCATAATCCTGAATATTGATCTTATATTCCCTTCATATTTTCTTAAATTCAAAATTATGTAAGCTCTTAATTTTTAATTTTTATACTTCATTCAACATTGTTTCAAAGATTTATCCATGTTGTTGCATGTAGCTATGGCTCATTTATTTTCACTGCTGTGTAATATTCCACTGTGAAAATATACCATTTTTAAAGATCCATTCTCCAGGTGATGGACATTTGGATTATTTCCAGTTTTTCCTAATGTAATGCTGCTGCAGATATTCTTAGTTGTTTGGAGTTTCTCTAAAGAAAGAGTTTCTCTAGTACATCCCTTAGACTAGAATTGCTAGATCATACCATAGTCAGTGTTTAGCTTTAATGTGAATGTAAAATTGTTTTCTTAAGACGTTGTAATAATACACCTTTCTATCAGAAATATACATGAGTTCTCATCATTGAGAACTTAGCATTTTAAAGTATAAACTTAGTGTACGTTTACTCACTGTATGTTTTCTATGCCCGGTCATATCTTTTGTCTAATTTTATTTATGTTTTTACTTTTAATTCTTTGTTTTGCTTTGAGTTTATTCTTTTGTGCTCTTTCTGAACCGGGTGCTTAGTTTTTAGCCTTCTTCTTTGCTAATATAAGCAATTAAGCTTATGTATTTCATCAGATACTGGCTCTGCTCTCTTGTAAGTTTAAATAGGTACTACTTTCACCATCATTCAGAATTTTAAAATTTTCAATATGATTTCTCCCCAATTCATGAGATATTTAGCACTTTTCAAATTATAAATGAAAGTATTTATAATTTATAAATACCTTTGTTTTTTATTTCTAATTTATTGCATTTGGGTCAAAGAATGTGGCTGTTCTAATTATCTGTTGCTGCATAATCTTCAAGGCAATGACTTAAAACAATAGCAATCAGTTATTTTGCTCATGGATATGAGTTTTTACTGGACACAGCTAGGCAGTTCTTCCTTGGGGGTCTGTATTAGTCAAGGTTCTCCAGAAAAACAGAACCAGTAGGATAGATAAATAGATGAGAGACAATTTATGTTTATTTATTTATTTTTAATTATTTTTTTTGAGACAGAGTCTTGCTCTGTTGCCCAGGCTGGAGTGCAGTGGTGTGATCTCGGCTCACTGCAAGCTCTGCCTTCCAGGTTCACGCCATTCTCCTGCCTTAGCCTCCCGAGTAGCTGGGACTATAGGCATCTGCCACCACGTGCAGCTAATTTTATTTTTAGTAGGGAAGGTGTTTCACCATGTTAGCCAGGATGGTATCCATCTCCTGACCTCGTGATCCGCCCGCCTCGGCCTCCCAAACTGCTGGGATTACAGGCGTGAGCCATTGTGCCTGGCCCGAGAGAGAATTTATTATGGGAATTGTCTCGCATGATTACGGAGGCTGAGAAGTCCCATAATACACCATCTGCAAGCTGGAGAACAAAGGAAGCTGATAGCATGGCTCAGTTCAAGTCCAAAGCCTCAGAATCAGGGAACCTGACAGTGGTAACTCTCAGTCTGAGGTTGAAGGCCTAAGATGCTGCAAGGGCACTGGTGCAAGTCTGAAGGCCAGAGGACCTGGAATTCCGATGTCCAAGGGCATGACAAGATGGTGTCCCAGCCCCAGAAGACAGCAAATTTGCTTTCCTCTGCGTTTTGTTCTGTCTGGGCACTCAACCAATTGGACAGTGCCTGTCCAAACTGGGTGAGAGATCTTTCTTACTCAGTCCACTGATTCAACTGTAAGTCTCCTCCAGAACCATCCTCATAGATACACTCGGAAATGATACTTTGTCAGATATCTGTTCAGCCCTTTACCCAGTCAAGTTGTCACCTAAAACTAACCATCACAGGGTCTCTCCGGCGGCTGCAGTCACATGTCTGCTGGGGTAACGGTCTCTGGAAGGCTTCTCCATTCACATGTGCCTGGCCAGGGAAAACTCAAACAGCTCTGGGCTGGAACACCTTAGCACGTCTACGTCTGTCTCTCTCTCTCGGCTTTTCATTGGTCTTTCAACATCAGAGCCTCAGGGCAACAAACTTCTTACATGGTAGCCGAAGACTCCAGAATGATGATCCCAAGAAAAAGTCACTGAGGCTGGGTGTGGTGGCTCAGGCCTGTAATCCCAGCACTTTGAGAGACTAAAGTGAGGGGACAGCAACTTAGCAAAAAAAAAAAAAAAAAAAAAAACCAGCCAGGGTGATGGTGCACACCTGTAATTCTAGCTACTTGGGAGGCTGAGGAAGGATCACTTGAGCCCAGGAGTATAAGGCTGCAGTGAACCATGATCACACCTTTGCACTTCAGCTTAGGCAACAGAGCGAGAACCTGTCTCAAAAAGAAAAACTCACTGAAGTTATATGACCTTTTCTAACCTATCCAGGAAGTAACACAAAATCGGGTAAGCCATATTTTGTTTACTAAAGGTCAAAAAGGACCGCCTGGGTTCAGGGAAAGGGGACATTGACTCCACCTTTTGATGAAAGGGTTGCCAAAGATTTTCTGCACGTGGTTTCAAACCACAACAGTGGTCAATATGATACCACCTATTTGAAATTTGCTGAGATTTGATTGATGGTTTAGTATATGGTCAGTGCTTTTGTTTTTTGTTTTTAATATTAGTAACTTTGAAAATGTGTATGTTCTAACTGATGGATACAGATATCTATACATGATCATTAAAAATGTTTTTATTGGACTTTGTCTGCACCCACCAGTATGATATTGGTTAGTTTCTCCCTCTAATTCCATCTTTTTTGAGATGGAGTTTCACTCTTGTTGCCCAGGCTGGAGTGCAATGGCGCAATCCTGGCTCACGCAACCTCCAGCGTTCAAGCGATTCCCCTGCTTCAGCCTCCAGGGTAGCTGGGATTACAGGAATGTGCCACCATGCCCACCTAATTTTGTATTCTTAGTAGAGACAGACTTTCTCCATGTTGGTCAGGCTGGTTTCAAACTCCCAACCTCAGGTGATCCACGTGCCTCGGCCTCCCAAAGTGCTGCGATTACAGGCGTGAGCCACCTTGCCCGGCCTGCCAGTTTTCCTCTGTATATTTTGACGTTTTGTTAGGGGCACATGGGTTCAGAATAGCTTTCTTTCCCTATTTTAGTTAAATAAACTTTTTAGTGTTGTGTAATAACCCTCTTTACCACTTAAAGTCTTTTTTGAATTAAAAACTTTTATTTCTCATAAATTTGTAGTTATCCTAATTTTCCTTTTATTTTTAACCTTCTTATATCATAATGCTATGATGTAACCCAAGTAAGCACTATATAGCTAGATTTTTATTTTCATTATTAGAGATTCAGATATCTGGAGAACTCAGTTATGAAATTTAGCAGCCTTTTCTAATCCTTTGTGTTGTTTTCGACTTAATATATGTATTTTGTTAACCCTCTAAGAGATGACAACAACCAGTAGAGAAATAGCTGTTTGCTCAGCAACATAAAATCTGTATAACAGAGATCAGATCTAATCCTTTCTCTACTGATAAATCCTCAAATATTAGTCTTTCACAGCTCGTAAGTTGTATTAATGCGTTCTTCACACTGCTATAAAGAAATACCCAAGCCTGGGTAATTTATAAAGGAAAGAGATTTAATTGACTCACAGTTCTCCGTAGCTGAGGAAGGCTCAGGAAACTTACAATCATGGCGGAAGGTGAAGCAGAAGCAAGTAACTTCTTCACAAGGTGGCAGGAGGGAGGGAGGGAGGGAGGGAGGGAGGGAGGG
>NC_045440.1:11219887-11327793 GCF_002776525.5 Piliocolobus tephrosceles | reverse complement strand
TGTGTGTGTGTGTGTGTGTGTGTGTGTGTGTGTGTGTGTGTGTGTGTATGAGTGTAGGAAAAGCTACCATTTATAAAACCATCAGATCTCGTGAGAATTCACTCATTATCACGAGAAAGCATGGAGAAACCACCCCCCACCACCCCCGTAATCCAATCATTTCCCAGTAGATGCCTCCCTAAATACCTGGGGATTATAATTCAAGATAAGATTTGGGTGGGGACACAAAATCTAACCATATCATAAGACTTGTTGCTAGGTCTATTTTTAAAAATGTGTAATTCGTTACCTTGCAGTTCCTTAAAGTGCAGCTTAATTCAACTGAATCAATAAGAGATAATTGAGTTAGTTACACATGAAAAGCCTATCTTGGAAGATAGACGGCAGCTCCATTCTCCTGCTGACTATTAAAGTAAGTTAATGATCTGGAGCTGTGTAGGGGTTTCCAGAAATAGCTCTATAATGGCCATCATGCTGTAGTTAGCAGCAAAGAAAGGGAACTGTGTTTTATTTTCCAGGCAATAGCCCAAACCCACCCCATAGCATCTTTATTTTAGGACCAATCCACCAGAAAGAAAGAGCAACATACGTTTCGAATGACCACAAAACGTCTCCTTAGTGGAAACAAACTCATGAGTGAGTCCATTCTTTTTTACTGACAATGTGAAAGGTTGAAAATAGCCATCTTAGCATTGTACATAGCTTTTGAAAAACTCACAGATGTTCCAGGATTGATTTATTAGTATTAATGGATATATATGTGCATACACACATATATTGCACTTACGGAAAATTCAAAAGTCAAAATATTTCTGAAAAACTCAATGCCCCTAGATCTCTACTAGCTTTTTAGCAGCAGGCTCTTTTTTTTTTTTTTTTTTGAGACAGACTCCTGCACTGTCATCCAGGCTGGAGTGCAATGGCACAATCTCAGCTAAACGCAATGTCTGCCTCCCAGGTTCAAGCCATTCTCCTGCCTCAGCCTCCTGAGTAGCTGGGATTACAGGCATGCACCACCACCCACAGCTAATTTTGTATTTTTAGTAGAGATGGGGTTTCTCCATGTTGGTCAGGCTGGTCTCGAACTCCTGACCTCAGGTGATCCACCCACCTTGGCCTCCCAAAGTGCTGGGATTATAGGCGTGAGCCACCGCAACCAGCCGCAGCAGGCTTTTATAAAGGCCTCACTCTAAGCAAGGCATCTATATGTGATACTAGGAGAGAGAAAAATAAGACAGCTGGAATATTTTTTGAGTACATAATAAAATCTGTAACTAAAAATAAAGCCAAAAACCCTATCTAGTAAATGACGTGTTTTGTAAATTATATTTGTATCTTAGCATTTCTGGGGTCAAAACCTATAGGGAAAACTAACTAAACTCCTAGTTAATAATTGAAAAGAACAAATAAGCTTTAAATTTTGTTTGAAGCTTGTTAATTTTTATCATAAATTAATAAGCTTAAAAGGCAGATGACATACCAGTAAAAATATTCTTATAAGAAATGACAAATGGTTAATATCCCTAATATACGTAATACTTACAGATCAATAAGCAAAGACAAAAATGCTTCATTGAAAAAAAAAAAACGGTTGGCCAGGCACGGTGGCTCAACCTGTAATCCCAGCACTTTGGAAGGCAGAGGCAGGCGAATCGCTTGAGCCCAGGAGTTCAAGAACAGCCTGAGCAACATGACAAGAATCCATCTCTACAAATAATACAAACGTTAGCCAGGCATGACGATTCCCATCTGTAGTCCTAGTTACTCCAAAGGCTGAGGTGGGAGAAGCACTTGAGCCCAGGAGTTTGAGGCTGCAGTGAGCTATGGTCACACCACTGCACTCCAGCCTGGGCAACAGAGCAAGACCGTGTCTTGAAAATTATATAGATAGGTAATAGATATAGATATAAACTTGTTTTTTTAAAAAAGAAAATATTTAACCAGTATAAGCCAGACACAGAGGGGCAACTGTTATATGATTCTGCCTATAAGACATACCTAAAATAGTCCAATTCCTAGGGACAGCAAGTGAAATAATGGTTGCCAGGGGCTGGGGAAGGGCAGAATGGGGAGTTTATCATTGAGCTTCAATTGGGAATGATGAAAAAGTTCCGGAGATGGATAACGGTGATCGTCACACAATAACGTGAATGCACTGCACTTAATGCTACTAGACTGTACGTTTAAAGATGGTTAAAATGTATTATATTATGTACATTTTACCATGCCATTTAAATTAGTTAACTCGATGGGAAAGTAGCCTAGTTGCTTTTGTGAAATAAAAAGTGATCACAATGTTTTACTTTCCACTTGTTTGATTTTTGTGTAGTCAGGGGACACAGGAAAGAATCAGAGCAGTCCCTGGTAAAGACCAAATGGATGTTGGGGCTGAGACCCAGCACTTTTGAGTTCATTTTCTGGCAGGGAGGCCTTGAACTGATGGACCATCTGAGACTTTAAATGGAATAGCCTTTAAAAGGAAATCCTACTGTCAATATAGTATCTCAGGAAAGCATGCTGGTTGATTTATCAAATCAGGACTAAGAATTCAGTACGTTCAAGCCTGCCATGGAGCTCCTTACAGAGCCCTATTAACAGAGCTGTGTCCTCCAAGCATCCTCTTCATGTTCATTTTAGTTTCGCCCAATACCCTGCCTTTTCTAGGGTTTAGTAAATACTTGTTGAATGATAAAAGTACTATGCTGGGCTGGTTCATAGTTGGGGTTTAAAAGATTATCCGAAAATTAGACTTAGATCACATTTTCATAGGCACAACAGACTCTCAGACTCTCATTTTTTTCTTTTTCTTTCTTTCTTTCTTTTTTTTTTTTTTTTTAGACAGGATCTCACTCTGTGGCCCAGGCTGCAGTGCAGTGGCACAGTCTTGGCTCACTCCAGCCTCAACTACCCAGCTCAAGCAATCCTCCTGCCTCAGCCTCCCAAGTAGTTGGGAACACAGGCACAGCAGCATGCCCAGCTAATTTTTTTTTTTTTTTAATGTTTTGTAGAGATGCGGGTCTCCCTATGTTGCCCAGGCTGGTCTCAAACTTGTGGGCTTGTGATTTTCCCGCCTTGGCCTCTCAAAGTGCTGGGATTATAGGCATGAACTACTGTGCCCAGCTTCTCTCTCTTAAAAATATCACTGGGCGACTAAATTAACCTTCCCCATATTTTAAACTTGCATTATTCAAAAGTTGTAGTCAAAAGAAGGTCTGAATGAACAAGAGACATACTCCAGTTAAAATTAAAAGGGGTGAATTAATTTTGATGCCTAAGCCTTTTATTATTCTCCTCTTTCTTCATCCTGCTACACTCCAGCATTTGGGTTTTGACAAATTCTGAAAAGGCTAAATACCAGGTAGGGTAGAGAGTGGGGGCTGGGGGAGAACCCAGACTGGGTTCACTAAAGCTTAAAAATAAATGTATGTTTTAAGGACAACCATTCCTGGGCTGAGAGTGCAGTGGCCGGATCTCAGCTCACTGCAAGCTCCGCCCCCTGGGGTTTACGCCATTCTCCTGCCTCAGCCTCCCGAGTAGCTGGGACTACAGGCACCCGCCACCTCGCCCGGCTAGTTGTTTGTATTTTTTAGTAGAGACGGGGTTTCACCGTGTTAGCCAGGATGGTCTCGATCTCCTGACCTCGTGATCCGCCCATCTCGGCCTCCCAAAGTGCTGGGATTACAGGCTTGAGCCACCGCGCCCGGCCAACCATTCAATTTCTAACTTAATTACTTTCCTTAATTGAATACCATTTAAAATTATTTTCAAAACTTTCTATTCTTTGTCATATGTTCTTTGAACATTATAAACAAAAATTATCTTCCCAGTAATTTTGCAGTGCTGCACTGAACACAAATTATAACATTTTCCAAGTGCAGAGGAGTCTACTATTTCCTCAAGGAGAGAAATCAATTTCCAAAGAGATTGCCTGGCTCGTATCACTAGAGCAGAGTGATGTCCAAGCTGAGGAAAGAGCATGACAGGAAGTGAACACCACAGGTCTTGGTGCCAAATCATTTTTTAAAACTCTGCCATTGAGAACAAGTAAGTAACAACACCTCATATAACTTGTGATGGGTTTTCATTTTGATGCACTGAAACAGTTTCAGAGGACCCTAAGCTGTTGGCACTGAAACAGGCTACATTGAACAGGTAATTATTGCCTCTTAGTTTAGCATTTCAAACCAAAATCTCACTTAATGCAGATCAGCTGAAAAATCCCTTCTACCATCATCTGCCTATGACAGAGACAGATGAAACCTTGGGTGATGAGCTGAAGGTTAAATGAAGAGGAAGGACACGGTGGGGCCTGGGGACCCTCAGAGGTAAAGCACCACTGTTTGTTGACACTCTGCATGATTTTTTCACTCTTTCCTTCCCCCGCTTGTCAAAGTTCCTCAGATTCACAAAGGGTAATTCCAAGGTCTCATTTTGTTTTAATCTTCTCCTGGATGATGATTTAAATAGGAATTTCATGTTTTAGTTCTAATAATAGTGGCTAACATTAATAAGTGGTTAATATGTATTAAGCACTTATGTACATTATTTTATTCAAGCCTCATAAACCCCCATGAGGTATGCGCTATAACAACCTTCTTTTTTAAAGGTGAAACTTAAGTTTTGAGAGGCTAAATAGCATATTCAACTTCACAGCCCTCAAAAAAAAAAAAAAAAACAATGAAATAGACCAGGTGCGGTGGCTCACGCCTGTTAATCCCAGCACTTTGGGAGGCCAAGACTGGTGGACTGCTTGAGCCCAGGAGTTCAAGACCAGCCTGGGCAACACGGCAAAACTCTGTCTCTACAAAAAAATACAAAAATTAGCCAGACATGGTGGCACACACCTGTAGTCCCAGCTACTTGGGAGGCTAAGGTGGGAGGATCGCTTGAGCCTGGGATCCTCTTGTCCTGAGTGGGATGCACAGACTTTCGGCTGCAGTGATCTGAGATTTCACCACTGCACTCCAGCCTGAGTAACAGAGTGAGACTATCTCAAAAACAAGAATGAAATCATGTCCTTTGCAGCAATATGGATGCAGCTGGAGGCCATTATGCTAACCACATTAACACAGGAACGGGAAACCAAATACTACATATTCTCACTTATAAGTGGGAGCTAAACACTGAGTACTCATGGACATAAAGATGGCAACAATAGACACTGGGAAATACTAGAGTGGGGAAAGAGGGAGGAAGGGGAGAAAGAGTTGAAAAACTATTAGCTACTATGCTTAGTACCTGGGTGACTAGACCAATCATACCCCAAACCTCAGCATCATGCAATGTATCTGCTCATGTACCCCCTGAATCTAAAATAAAAGTTTAAATTATAACATAAACCAATAATATATTAATCATAAAGCTAGTAAGTGGCCTGCTCTAACAGTCCTGCTTTCAACCACTATTCTGTTAAGCATAGCAGCTTTCAAAATGTAGCATGTCCATTTCTAATAAGAGTGGAATTAAAGCTATAAAAATCGGGGCTTGGCGCTTGTCATAGGATGTGTAAATAGACCAAAGATTGGAAGAGGATGAGATTCAGGGAAGGTCAAATGCAAACCAACGCATCACCAAGAGAAAGGATTTTGGAGCTATTATTAGTAGTATTATACAATGAGCAAACTACATAACACAATCTCCAGAGAGATGTAATGAAATTAGAAAAGATCCAGGGACAGCGGCGTCAATAATCAAGGAGAGAGGAATGGGGCTTGAAGCAGAAGAGAAGTCTAGCCTGTTTTATTCTGGAAAGATGAATGCTAAGTGAAATTAAAAAGACTCCTGGCAACCTAATTAAATTAGAATACAACTTTAACCAGCAAATAAAAAACATTAAGAACTCATTCTGAGAATTAGTGTATTTGGAGGGGAGATATTTAGAATATCTGTATTTTTAAGGTTTGAATTTTTAATAAATAAGGTAAATTAGTATGTTTTGAAGGTGCACTCTTATTTTTTAAGTTTGAATATTACGCTGCAGCCTGAGCGATCTTTTCAAATTGCAAATCCAATCATGGGATGCTTTCTTCCATTAAAATGGCTTCTCGCAGTTTATCACTGCTAAGGTCTTTCCTTAACATAGTCACGCAGGGCACTAAAAGTTCTTGCTTTTACTTTCCTGGCCTCCCGTCGAATCACACTCCCCCTTGCTGGTGGTGGGTTCTTGGGCAGCTCCTCCGGCTCCCACACTCCTGAAGGCAACTGCATCATCTGGGCCAGGTCAGATCTCCATTTCCTGGGCCCTCACAGCACGGATTTTTCATACCTCCCTGTTGCTTCCCCCCACCAGACTATAGCCCTTGCACCATCAGCAGTTACATTGTAAGTAGGTAAAAAGCCTGGAAATATCTGTTGAACGGAGGAGTCCCATACCCTTTAGAGCTGAATTTTGGTTTAGGTAAATTAGGGAGCCAGTAGTGGAATTAGCCTATTTATTTATTTTTGTAGAGATGGAGTCTTGCAACATTACCAAGGCTGGTCTCAAGCTCCTGGGCTCAAATAGCCCTTCCACCTCGGTTCCCAAAGCGCTAGGATTACAGGTGTGAGCCACTGCATTCACCCAGCATTTTTATTTTGTTTTATCAACACTTATAAGGGAAAGGGGAGAAGAGTCTTGTGTATGTAAACTAAGATATGGCTATGAAACCAATACGTTTTACAGTATAAGAGACTAATTTCTCCTATTTGTATTTGCCCCATTTAAAATCAAATTGTGCCCTTCCCCAGTTCCAGTATTACCTCCCTGCTTTATGTATCTCCATCAAACATACTCTATATATCTCATTTATTTTGTTCGTTGTGCATCTTTCCCACGAGAAAGTAACCTCTGGGAGGGAAGGGATATTTGTCTCTTTTGCTCACTTCTGTATCTCCCAGCCTACATCCGTGTTTGGCACATAGTAAATGCTCTTTCTGTATCTGTTGAATGAATGAGTTTAGTTCTGTATCTGTTGAATGAATGAGTTTAGTTCAATAGTCTTCCTTGCCCAGAGATAGCAGGCAGAAAGCATCAATTAACCCCGAAGTAAATTTTCATGGAATCCCGTTCTGGATTTTTTAAGACTCTTACTGAAACTGTATTTAGCTGTGATCTCTTAACATCAGGCTTCCTAATACATCAGGGGGTCCTCAAACTACAGGCCATCAGAATCATCTGAGAGCTTGTAAAAGTTGCAGATTCTCACCATCAAAGATTAGAATTCTGCAGACAGGCGCCAGCCAAGGACAGTTCCAGGAGTTGCATTCGGATTGTGGCCCAAGGGCCAGTTTGAGAAACACGGGCTGTGACCCCCAGCACGTGCGAGTAAAAGCTTAATTCCTCTAAGGCAGTATTTATCACCTACATTCGCTCAGTACTCACGCGGGTTTCAGCAATAAATAACCAATGTCCAAGGGACAGGTACTCTTCACGCGTTTTTACAGATCTGGAAATACTGCCACTTTCCCTTCCTCTCTGCTTCCCCTCGGTTCTCGCAAATTTACGCGGTTCCCGCCAGGATAAAAGACAGGTAAAAAGAGCGCAAAGCTACCAAGAAAAAGAAAGAAAGCGAAAGGCACGCTAGGGTCCAGCCCGGACACCTCCGCCAAGTAAATGCCTTGTGACCTTTGCCTTTGCACCCGGGGGCTAACAGTTGGCGACTTTTAGGCGCTTCCCGCTGGGAACGTGGAGGCCCGTGGGGGAAAACATTCCAGCCTTGGGCGGAGGAGGCGAGGGTTGGGACAGGGGGGCGGGACCGAGGGGAGGGGCCCTGGCGGGGTGGGGCTAGATGGCGGCCTGAGGCTGCGGCCGCGGGGAAGAGAACCGGGGCGGGGCGGAGCCTGACAGTGGGGCGGTGCCAGAGAGCAACCCGTCGCCAAGGCCCGCGACCCAGACCGCTGGGAGGAGGCGGTGCCGCCCGGTCTGGCCCCGCCCCTCAGGGGGTGGGCACAGCGGGAGGGCGCGGCCGGCGGGGCGCGCGGGAGACGACAGTTCGCTGCGGCTGCCCGAGCGAGGGCGCTTCGCTCCTAGCTGGGACATGGCCGCACCTCCCAGCAGCAGGATCCCCGGCTCACGGGCTTCTCGCCCAACTCCCTGAGCGCTCCCTCTTTTCAATCTTTAGAAAACGCCTGGTTCTTTCTGGGTCCGTGGCGAGGGGCAGGGAGCGGCGAGCAAGGATGCGCTGAGGACCGCGAGGGCGTGGGTCGCGGGTGCCGCCGTGGGTCCCGACGCGGGAACCGAGCCGCCTCGGCCTGCCTCGACTTCCCCACTGCGCTGCCGCCGCCGCCCGCCGCGCTTGATGTGCAGAGAGAAGCCGGACACCATGATCCTAACACGTAAGCTGGACTTGCGCCTTGCCGTCGGGCCGGCCGCGGGAGCCGGCTGCGGAGGGGACCCACCGCGAGAAAGTGTCACCCTGCCTTGTCAAGTCGGTGCTTGTTGTTCTGTGCTCTTGAAACGCTTTCTGCGGAGTCTCCGGAGTTTCTTGAAGGTGGTGTGGGGATAGCAGGACTCGCAGTTTGGGGAGGGAGTTTGAATTTTGGAGGAGTGACCCTTGATTACCTTTTGCCTGGGGGCTGCGGGCCAGCGCGCCAGCGCGCCAGGCGGGCTCCGGATCGGCCGCAACCCCTGAAGGGAAGCCCTGGTTCAGTTTCTTCCTTGAGCCGTGTGGGGGCTCGCGGCTCTGGCTCGTGGGGCGCGGCGACACCGCCTTCTACCTTCCTTTCCTTGGGGGACGACTGCTCTGCGCTCGTACTCACTTTCTGTCATTCACCAGGCTAGTCCAAAATCAGCGTGAACTCCTGGAGTTTACTGTTTGGGAACGTTTTAGACCCTAGTGGCACTTGGAAAAAAAAAATTTTTTTTCATCACTGCTTGAAAGTCAGTTCACCAAAAACTTGTTTTCCTTTTCAACCATTTTGGGGTCAGATACTTTATACGCTGGGAATTGACTCAGACCTGGCCAGGGAAGTCTCGGTTTAGTAGCCGCGGGTACCTGGAGAGTGTTGGGGGAGTTTAGCAAGCCCCGTGGCTTTGCAAAAGGGGTTCTTCCTAGGAAAAAAAAAAAAAAATACAGTGGGTTTCCCCTCCCTCCCCCCGAGAAGGGTCGCTGAATCGTGTCCCTGAAATGCCCCCTTGGAGATGCCCACGCCCTTGACCCCGACAAGAAGCCAGAGGAGCGAGTTCCTGGGCTGGAGAGAGGAAGGAAGCTCGCCTCCCGACCCGACTATTTTCGTAACGAGGCGACAGCTTCTTGGAAGCCTGCCCCACTCCATGTCCCTGTCCCCACCTCCAGAGTCCTGGGCCGAGCTTTTGATCCCTCCGAAGGAGGTGCACCCCTCCTCTCCACAGCAAAGCGACCCTGCTGCGTGTAGTTTTCAGCGTCCGCGAGCGTCCTTCAGCGCACAGCCCCTGGGGCGAGGAAAGTGAGAGGAGACAGCGGGTCAGGCTGGTGGGGTCTGATCCTGGTCAGCAGCCTGCTAGCTGGGCGAACCTGAGCAGTGACAGGACCTCACCGTGCCTCCTTCAACTGCAGCAAAGGGGTGATAACTGTATTACCTCCGCGCGGGGAGGTTGTGAGGATCAAATGAGCTCATTCAAGTAAAGTGATTAGCAGGGTGCCTGTTCCCGATGTTCAATAAATACCCAATGTGTGCTTATCACTGCAGAAGGAAACCCCTGCTTGCAGTCATTAATCTGCATTTAAAGACGGCTTCGTCCCACTTCCCACCCTTCCCCATCCCCAGTCTTGTTTTGCGTGAGTCTTTTTACACCCAATATGGGTGAGCAAATGGGTTCATTCTCAGGATTCAGAGGTTGTTTCGGCGATTATTGGTGAGATAGAAGAATGCAGCCTAGGCTGGTGGCATTGATGATGTATTTGGAAAAAAAAAATACAGCTTGGGAGAAGGCAGAATACTGAGTCTCAGATTACATTTTTTTTCCTCCAAAATTCTGTTTGCTGAAGGAATGAGGGAAAATTAATAGTCCAGCAGACTGAAGCCCTCTGAATGTAAATCTATCAGCAGCTCCAAGAGGTTGACTAATTCGCCGTCCATCTGGACTACAGACTGGTCCTCGGTAGACATAATTTGCAGACCATAAGTGTGGAATTAATGGAGGTGCCATCTTGGCTTGCAGATGGCAGCAGATGGTCAGAGGGGTGTCCTGTAAGGCAACAGCCCCTCTAATCGAAGAACTAAAGTCCTAGGGAACCAGTGTCAAATGGTTAGCAGATGTGTGCACAAAAGTTATTTTGAGATATTTTCTGAGAAAATGTTGGCGATTGAATGTATTCACTTTTCTTGTGGCGTGCCAGATTTACAGAGTGGCCGGTGCATACTGAGCGCAGATGCATACTTTTTGCATTAGCACTACTGTTCAGAGTTTAAAATGAAGCACAGCAGACTGAGTTTCTCTCCTGGCTGTTTTGAAAAGTTTGCTTTTACAAATACTTATTTTAATTCACGCAGAGTAACACCAGACACCAAACAGCCTGGAAGTTCAAAAAGGGGACCGGAGGATAAATAGTTTCCAACTTAAATCTTTCCCTGGAGTGGGTGAGAAAAGTGGTTTTGGTGACTTGTGTCATAACTTCCCAATTGCAGATTTCAGGAGAAACACCACTCATTCCTTAAACAGTGAATAGTTGAGCAATTAACTATTGCTAATGATGAAGGCAGTGTTTCAAATGTTAATGCACTGAAAGACTGAAGGATTTTCTTAGGGCTCTGGAGTAAAGGTGAAAGGCAGGTTACCCTTCAACCTAAAGCCTTTGTTTGCTTGTTTTTGTTGTTCTGTACTGCAGTTCAGAGAGCAGACTAAGCAAAGTTTAAGAGCATTTTTACATTAAAAGAGGTGTTTGGGTGCTTCTGGAAAATGTACCAGACCAGTAGAGAGACATGTTGTGATTCAACAAGCTATTACTGTGAAGTGAGTTTAAAAATGTATATAGTACTTAAACTCTTATTTGTAGAACAATTATGGGACTTAAAGGGGATATGGGAGGCCCCAGTTGAGATGCCTTCCAATCAGAGGCTTGGTGAGATTCCAAGAGGTGGTTTCAAATACAGAAATAAGTACTTGGGTTTCCCTTGGTGTCCCCATGGAGATTTTAAGCCATGACGCAATGTTTAAATCAGAGTGGTATTTTTATGACTTAAGTGGGTAAATATGCAATTTGAAAATATTCAGGGAAGGGTGATTTGGTCCAGAAGAATGGGGATATCCAGAGTACAGTGGGTGAAATGGATCGGACTTTTTGGAAGAGAGCCTTGTGCTGGACAGGATGGTCCAGCATTGTCAACACAAGTTTCTCATGCTTCACTCTCCTTCCTAGCAACAGGAAGACGGAAATGAGGCCATGCAAAAATAAAAGACCCTGAAAGGCTCCAGACAATACTTGATCCACCCTACCATTCACCCTATACAGCCAGAAGACTTTTACAAAAGTAAAAATAACTTCAGATGTTTCCCCTTCCTCCCTGGCTATTGCCAAATCATTAAAGACCGAATTCTCAGTGCTTTGCAACATCATAGCAAAACCTGGCCCCATGGTGTGACTGGCATCCAGACCCACATCATGCCAAGCCTGTTCTTGAGATTATAAAGCAGACCTGGGGAGAAAGGTGATTTTCATTTGTAATGTTTGCACAGTCCAATGATTTGAATTACATGAGTTGGGATCTAGTGGGAGAGAACTAATTCCTTTAACGTCTAGACTAAGTTGTATCTCTGACTTTTCTCAGAACGCTCATTTTATCAGGATCTGCCCCTAAAATTCTTAGTTTGGAGTTCTGGGGCAATCAGGCAAAGGAATAATCTGTACATCATTCAAGACACTAAAAAATAAATTCCTTCATGTTGTAGTCAGGGTGAACTAACGCCCAACTACAGAGTGTAACTATCCAATGTGTCCTAGAAAGCACAATTCCAAGACCCTCTTTTCCACGGCTGTAAAATTAGAAGGAACATGCTTTTCTGGAGCACCTTCACAACTGTCTCTATTTCCGACTCTGTGGCCTTTGCATATGGATGAATGCAGAGGAAGGTAAGTGCTGTTCCTCTTTGAAGGAAGACAGTGCTGTAGGGTTGAAGTATGTTTTATAGGACTGAGTTACTGCATTGAGTGAGCGCCATCCATGGTGTTTTCTTTCAATTCCAAATTAGTTAGAGATCCAGTTAATGTAAAAGGGCTTAGATTCCCAGCTGAGAAGGGCTCATTCTGTCCTCTGGCCCTTTTCCTTCTGTGGGACCCTGTGTTATTGTTAGGGATTATCATGATCACTGATAAGAACTGCAGAGTCCTCCTGGGGGCCCTCTGATTAGGTCTACTCTGTCGTAATGTTTTGTTCACTAGACATTTCTGCCTTGCCATCATAATTAACAGAGAACAAGAAGAAAGCCCTCACATTTAGCCTATAAACTTTCATAGTGTCTCCCAAGCAGCAATCAGACTTCTCTAGTCTGGCCCTTATAGAGCCTTACAGTTACTTTGCAATTTCCTGGGAGGCTTGTGGTGCATAGGTAGGGAGCTATAATGTTAGAGTCCAGGAATGACAAATTTTCTGTGAGTCCCCTCCATGGAGGGGAGTCTAGTGAGAGGAGACTTGGGGCTCTGTCTTTAACATTTGGGGGAGTGTTCTGGGATACCATTTTCTAAAACTCTGGCCGCATTGACTGTACCAAATAATTCTTTCTTCAGTGAAAGTACTTTCAAATATTATTTCTAAAGGAGACTTTTCTCCCAAATGTGACTAAAAATATGTGAATGCCTGCCTTTAAGGAAATAAAGTTTGGGGCACCCAAAGGTGAACTGTTATATCCTTCTAAAGTGAAGCCAAAACACAGTGGAAATCAGTTTCTCTTAATAATTCATCCTTGGGTTTTTTGGTTGTTGTTGTTGTTTTTTTTTTTTTTTTTTTTTTTTTTTTTTTGCAGGAGGGGAGGGGGTGTTCTGCTACTAGACTTACTTTCCTCGTGAAAAGTGTGCTTATTTTCATTTTACGTTTCTCTACTTGGTACCTTTTGGTGTCTACCCCGTCCCCCGTTGGGGAAACATATCAAAAGCTCATTGAAGGCTGAGGTCAGTGAAGGCTGAGTACTCAGATGCCTTTGGCACCTCCCATCCACATTTTGTTCTCTGCCCTGCCCCACCTTTGAGTGTCCTGTGGAGAGGACTGGAGGTCACTTCCTGAAGCTTGTCAGAAAGGCGCCTTCCTTCTCCTCGCAGGAATCTGTAAAGGATGTTTAAGGGACAAAAGTTTTCCACACCCTGGGGTTGTAGCATTTCCCAGGCTGGCAGCACTTAAGGAAGCCATGGAAGAAGAGACGTCAGAGGTGAAATGGCCTGTGGCCCATGCACCACAGCCACGCTGTGTCCCTCCTCACACTCAAGTGACAAAATAGAGAGAAGATGCTGAAATCCTGAAGTGATCTTTACCTCTCGATTCTGGAGAAACCGTAAACTCATAAGGGATCCAATCTCCATACAATTCTCTTTTTCAAATTGTATAGCACAGAAAGGGCATTTTATATAATGCTTGGACATCTGTAAAAGTCATTTCATGGGAAGTTCTAGAACTTTGCAAAGGCAGCCTGGAAAACCAGTGCCTTTTCCCTGCTGAGGGGCAGCTGAGATGCGGAGAGGTTCAGTGACTAGCCCAAGGTCACATGTGAGTTGACTGGAACCTCAGACCCCTTCCGGTCAGCATGTGTAAACAGAATGAGGACAGCAACAAAATGAAGGCCTTAAGTTGTTTGTAGGAACCTGAATCAGAATTTGACCATTGGATTAATTTCTGTTCATTCATTAATGTTCATTTAGGGGGCTGGGTGTCTCAAGCAATACTGATGAAAATAATTCCTTAGCTCCCTTAGAACACAGCAAATCTTATTTTTTTCTCATACTTTTTGGCACAAAACTGAGAAAGTCTAATTGAATAGTGTTTCCTCTTTGAGGTTTGACATAGAAATGCCTGGAGGTAACTTACACTCCTAACCAGTACCTGCCACATTTTCATTGTCATTGGGCTTTGATAAGGCAACTTGATATTTCATTCATTTTCTTTTTTCTGTTAGAATGGATGAAAATATGGGTGAGCAGTTTTTTTAACAGACATTCCTACTATCCCCTTTATTTCTAATTTAAGATTTTTATAGCATTGTAATTTGCACACTATTTTGTTTTCTCCTGTGCTATGGTAGAACTATGAAGCCAAAGCCAATGTTGGGGGAGATGCCCCTCTTAGAATAAGCTTTGCTAACGTATGTAAAAGAAGAGTTAATTTGTATGCCAACGTTTAATAATAGAGACAGGGTTACTCTAGGTTTGGAACTAGATATTTTGCCTTGAATAGTAAGTTTAAAGAGGGAATGGGTTATATAATCTTAAAACATGTGCTGCATTTTACCAAAAAAAAATGAGACTCAGGAAAATAAGGACCCTTAAAAACTGTATCAATTAGTTAGATACTTCTCTTTCTTGAAATTCTTCATCTATACAGTTATCATCTTCAAAGGACTTCGTACTTTATGAGCTAATCCAAATCACTGTTGTTACTGCATAGTTTGGAATGTGTAAATATTTGACATAGAATACTAGAAATACGTATACACATGTGTGTGTGTGTATGGATAGATAGGTGTGTGTGTCCGTGTCGCAGCGATTTATTTTTATCCTGCCCTAGGTTGAAATGAAATAGAAAGATGTGATGATTCAGTATCCATTTCCTTCATAGTTTATTTTGATTTCAGTTTGACCTATTTTTGCTGGCTAATAAGTGCCAATTTTTGATTAGTTGGGAGATATTTTCTGTTCCTGGAAATAACTGGATCCGCACAAGACTAGAGGGCCTGATAGAGCCGTGTCCCTCATGGGCTCAGATTCATCTGGAGCTGTTGCCTTTGCCAGGGAAGAGCACATGTTTTGATGTAAGCTACTTGCCTTTTCCTGGTTTATGTGTTGAAAAGAGTGCTTTGCAAACTCTTGTACTACATGATCCTCGAAGAGGATTTCAGTTGATTTAACTTCTGCATTGCTAAAGCGTCACTTGCAGCGCTTCCATCCCAGGTATAGGCTTGCAGGGCGTGTCTCCCAACGTTTCCTCCTTTCAAGGCAAAACCATTTATTAAGTTGTCATCACATCACAGGGAAAATGGGTCCTTTTTCCCCTCCTTTCTATAATTTCTAGGAATGTTCTTTACTAGAAAGCTGTATATGTATGTCTCCAAACCTCAAGCCAGAAGAATAAGAGAAAAAAATCAAAAAGAAAAAAACTTAAAAAGAAAAACCCCCAAAGCTTCCGTTCCTTACTAGGACTGAAAACCAGTATGGTGATGTACAAGTGAAGGCACTACTGAAATAGGCAAGAAGGGCTCTAACCTGGAGATGAGAGCTGGGTAGCTTTAAGCTAGTCCCTTCAGCAAATCACCTCAATTCTGTACCAACTTCCTCATTTGTAAAGTGAAAAGATGAACAGCTTCAAGATGCATTTCAGCGCCCAAGTCGTGGGTTCTTTGGAAGATAAGATACTCTAACAGAAGTATGAACATGAAACATCAATAAGGAAAGTAAAACTCCTTTTTTTTTTTTTTTTTTTATTATACTTTAAGTTCTAGGGTACATGTGCATAACGTGCAGGTTTGTTACATATGTATATATGTGCCGTGTTGGTGTGCTGCACCCATCAACTCATCAGCACCCATCAGTTCATCATTTATATCAGGTATAACTCCCCAATGCAATCCCTCCCCCCTCCCCCCTCCCCATGATAGGCCCCAGTGTGTGATGTTCCCCTTCCCGAGTCCAAGTGAGCTCATTGTTCAGTTCCCACCTATGAGTGAGAACATGCGGTGTTTGGTTTTCTCTTCTTGTGATAGTTTGCTAAGAAAGTAAAACTCTTAAGAGCTTTCTGTGCATTGAAGTGTTTTCTTCCCCTCAAGTTGAAATTTAGAGGGCTACAGACACGCACAGAAGCAAACATTGTTGGTTTTGTGTTCTCTGTAATATGAATACAAGCTTCTTGGGACAAATCAAGAAGTCGATGGATCCCTTAAAAAGCAAATTGGGCCAGGTGTGGTGGCTCATGCCTGTAATCCCAGCACTTTGGGAGGCCAAGGCGGATGGATCACTTGAGGTCAAGAGTTTGAGACCAGCCTGGCCAACATGTCAAAACCCCGTCTCTACTAAAAATATGAAAATTAGCCGGGTGCGGTGGTGAACACCTGTAATTCCAGCTACTTAGAAGGGTGAGGCAGGAAAATCGCTTGAACCCGGGAGGCAGAGGTTGCTGTGAGCTGAGATCGCACCATTGCACTCCAGTCTGGGTGACACAGTGAGATTCTATCTAAAAAAAAAAAAAAAAAAAAAAAGCAAATTGGAAATGTTAGCTCTTAAAATAAAAACAATTAAAACTTTCATAAATTTACAAAATTGGGGATCTCTCATAGCAGTTTCTAGTGGTCCAGTTTTCTGAGGGAAGAAGAATGTCTCCATGTAATTGATGAGAGATCTGGAAAATTAACGGTGGGCATGGAACCCTTTCTAGAGGTGGTCTTAGAGAGAAGATGAAATGGGCATAAAGGAAATACTGGAGTCAAAAGCTTAGGGAGTTCACAAAGCCACTGGCAAGCCCCCAGGTTTTATAGATGAAGCAACAGGACCAGAGAAATCATTTTCTTAAGGCCGCCTATCTAGGCAGTGGATTCTTTCCTGGAGCTGTTTTCCTGACTTGTTACAGTAATGCTTTGTCTTCTGTGATAGAGTTTCAGAAGGACGTCAGGGCATCCAGATGCAAAGCTGTTTTACATCTGCGGAAATAATATTGGTTGCTCATTGAATAACCAGGCTCAGAAGGTGCTTCCATCTGATCCATGAGATAACTTACTTTCTGCTCTGTACTCCTGCTTTCGCTCTGTGTTGTAGTGAATCTGGACTGCATTCCTCCCAACACCTCTGCTTCCCAGCTTACCTCTTCCTTCATTCAGGGTCCTTTACACTGAATCCCCTCTCCTGCAATGCAGTTTCATATCCAAGATCATAATGCTTCCTTAAATAAAGAAGCACAGACTGGGTGGGTCCAGACGGACTCCACTTGTCTACTAGCAAGAAGGGACACCTCTCCTACTCTCATGTCACACATGTCTTTCCTATGTCATATCACATGCCTCTTCATACCATACAGAAGTTCTTCATTTACTCTTTTTTGTTGTTTTTTAAAGAAAAGCTATGCATGAGAATAGTGCATTTCAAATTGGTTACATTGGTAGATAACACAGCATTTAAAAATATATAAAAATGTAAGACTGCATCACTTACTGTAGGTTTTGTTTGAAAATTATTTTATAATAGTTACATATATAGGCACGTGTTTATATGCATGAATTTGTACTTATATTTATACACACACATACACATGTACATGTGTATGCGTGTACCATGTTACAATGTAGAATGTATTTCCTATTGTGGATCCTGGTCAGAAAAATTAAGACCACTCACTAGAACAAAAATTGTATGAGTGGTTTATTTCTTTATGTAATATTTATTGAGCAACTGCTGTGTGCTGCTGTACATGCTTGGGATATATCAGAGAATAAAATAGACAAAAAAGCTTGCACTTGTGGAGCTTACAAAGAGGAAAGACAGAAAGTAAACATAAGTTTTGTGGAAGAAGAAAAAATAAAACAGGAAAAAGGGGAGAGAGGGCCCAAGTGCCATGGCCCATGCTGGTAATAACACACTTTGGGAGGGAGGCTGAGGCAGGCAGATCATTTGAAGTCAGGAATTCGAAACCAGCCTGGCCACCATGCTGAAACCACGTCTTTACTGAAAAAATAAAAAAAAAAAAAGTACCAAAAATTATCCAGGCGTGGTGGTGGGCGCCTGTAGTCCCAGCTACTTAGGAGGCTAAGGCAGGAGAATCGCTTGAACCTGGGAGACCGAGGTTGCAGTGAGTCAAGATTTGCATTCCAGCCTGGGAGACAGTTGAGACTCCTCAACAACAACAAAAAAGGCGCCCGGGAGGGGGCGGTGGGGAGTAGAGGGAGAGGGCATGGGAGGAGGCCAGTGTGGCTGGATCAGTCAGAGCGAGATGGGGTGACGAGCCAGGACAGGTGGGACATTGTTAGGAGTTTGGCTTTCACCAATGAAAGGGGCACTCGCTAATGTCGCCTGTACAGGGTCACTTGGGGATTAACAAACAGATGGACCTCACAGTAGCCCTTAGGAAACCAGTTCATTTCTAAGTGGAGGATAGAGGATCCTCATACGCACTGTACTCCACTGTGAATTTCCTTTCCACTTGGCTTCCCGCTTCAAGTCAGGAGCTTGGGTCTTTCATTTTCCCTGAGAGCTGCTGGCAGTACGCCTCGTTGAATCAATAAATAGTGAAGGAGAAAATGTAGGATGATTATCTTTAGCTAAACCTATGACGGTACTAGAATATACGGAACGATAGATGTGGGTTAGCTATTGCTAAGCTAGACAGCCTAAGAAACTGACTTAGTGACTGACGGTCTCCCAGAAGCTTCCTGTGTGTGTGTGTGTGTGTTTTTTTTTTTTTCCAGACTATGCAGAGCAGATGTTTGGAATTTTTTTAGGCACCTGAGGGTAGGAATGCTGTCAGTTGCTGGTGAAAATCTTTACTGTGATTAGATAACATTAGAGTTTAATAAATATTAATATATGAAGTCTGCTGTCTGCCTTAACCTTGCTAGGAATTTATTTTACATAGATAACTCCTGATAACCAGTCTTTGGCAACTGTGTATGTTTCACATTTAGTTTTTTTTTTAATTGCAAAGAGCAAGAGATTCGTGTCATCCGTCTCAGTCTGCCTTTAAGGAAAGGAAAATAGTAATAGATTTTTTTTTTCTTTTCCTTGTTCACAGCAACCTATCTGTAATTCCTTTGTGCAAAAAGTTGTCTTTTGGGATATACAAATGAATTAAAGAGTGAGAAGCTGGTGGAGTAAAGAAGGGGGAATTCATTTGAGAGAGCTCAGGGCTTAAGGTATGACAGCTTGGTACGTCCTCAGAACACCAAGGAGTTTGGAAAGCCTGGAACAAGCTTACATTTGGAGGCCTTCCAAGAGCTGAGTGGATAGGCAGATGCCAAACTGTGAAGGCTGTGGTCTTTGCTGAGGAGTTTGGATTGTATTTGAAAGGCGGTGGAAAGTCACTAAAGAATTGTGAGCAGGGGAGTGACATAATGAAATATGTGTTTCATAAAACCAGCCTAGTGACTCCGGGATCCTTGAAGGAGGATGGATTTCTTGGGGGCAGGGAGGGGTAAGGTTTATCAAAGAGTTCAGTGAGAAGGCTGTTAGGATAATCCAAGGGTGAAAAAGTCCAGGACGAAGGAATACAAAGAAATGTTATCTGGCTTAGTGGTCCTCAATCCTGGCTGCCTTTAAATTTAGGGAGCTTTTCTGAAATACAATGTCCAGGCCCTACCTAGACTGAGTGAATCAGAATACTTGTGGAGGGGGTGGTCGATGTTTTTAGAAAGCTCCCAGGCCAGGCACGGTGGCTTACGCCTGTAATCCCAGCACTTTGGGAGGCTGAGGCAGGAGGATTGCTTGAGCCCAGGAGTTTGAGATCAGCCTGGGCAACACAGCGAGACTCTGTCTCTACAAAAAGAAAGTTAAAAACTTAGCTAGGCATGGTGGTACACGCCTGTAGTCCCAGCTACTGAGGACGCTGAGGCAGGAGGATTGCTTGAGCCCAAGAGTTCAAGGCTACAGTGAACTGTGATTGTGCCACTAGACTCCAGCCTAGGTGACAGAGTGAAACCCTGTCTCAAAAAAAAAAAAAAAAAGAAAAGAAAACTCCCCAGCGTAATACTACCTACATCCAGGGTTGGGAGTCACCAGGATCTCGTTACCTTACTACAAGTGTTTTTGGTCATGATTTGCTTCTCCCAGTGACCTTCCTGTGGAACCCACCCATCAAGTAAAGATGGGTTGTAATTAAAGCCATCATATCCATGTGCACAACATTCCTGCAAAATTGGCCACCTTGATGTCATCAGAATTGATAAGCAGTGTCTTCCTTCCCATTTGAAGGAAACTTTGTCACCACGGGGAGGAGAATGCATCTTGGTTTAGATCAAAAAGCACCGCCTGCCTGCACACAGCTGACATGGTTCTCTAGCAATTAAAGCATCAGCTTTTTCATGAATCTTCACCCATATGTCTATCAAATTTTAGGGAATCCAGGGCATCTGCAAAGTGCTTGAATTTTCTTATATTCCTTTAATTTCTGAGAATTGCATTTAAAAAAAAAAACAAATTCACTGTACCATTTGCATCAAAGCCTGATTTTGGTAGCATGTTATAAAGAAGAGAGGAAACCCAAAAGTTCCCTCTGTGAAGCTAGAGCGAATGGAAGATTGAAGTATTCATATCTTGGTTAGACCCAATTACTGTTGCTCAACCAGCTAAGATAACAGAGTTCAAAAGAATGATGCTGGGGGTGGGGAATTTTTGTTCAGCTTACTGTTGAGGGGTGATGGGAAGACAGGATCATCCCGTCATGCCAGGAAATGTGCAAATATGGCCTAATGGTTCCCAGCCATACACAAAAGGGTGTCCGGTACCTCATCCATCTGATGTCCAGAACTGCTTTGTGAAACGACTTTGACAAAAGCTGTTTCCAATAAAAATTTCCTGTTTCCTCCTAAGGCATTTGTCTGTTGTTTGCTTAGAGAAAACCCAGGTATAAAAGTTTCATTGTATTTCCATTGTATTTTTAGTTTCTAATGGCATTTTTGTTCAGTGGGGAATGTTTTTTAAAAATCATCCTCGTAATTTTCACATCACCACCCACATACATTGAAGGGAAAATCACACACGCAGAGCTGTGTTAGAGGCCCCACAAAACAAGCATGGGGTACATAAAGGTGTCCGAAGTAATGTAATATATATGCGGTTTTCTGTAATATTTTAAATTTTATTCATTGTTACATAATATATATCATATATATTTGTTACATAATATACATTATATATATATATATATTTTTTTTTTTTTTTGAGACAGAGTCTCGTTTTGTGACCCAGGTTGGAGTGCAGTGACCCAATCTCGGCTCACTGTAACCTCCGCCTCCTGGGTTCAAGCAATTCTCCTGCCTCAGCCTCCCAAGTAGCTGCAACTACAGGCACCTGCCACCATGCCCGGCTAATTTTTGTATTTTTAGTAGAGACGGGGTTTCACCATGTTGGCCAGGCAGGTCTCGAACTCCTGAGCTCTGGTGATCTGCCCGCCTTGGCCTCCCAAAGTGCTGGGATTACAAGTGTGAGCCACCACGCCCAGCCTGTTACATACAATATTTTTAAAGGGAAGAACCTGTCTTGCAGGAAGAACCTTGCATTTTTGTAAGTAATTGTTCCTTCTCTCACTATGGCATTTGAATGTAGAAATCTCATTTTTAAAAAATTTTTTATAAGTTTTTTTTTTTTTTTTGAAATGGAGTCTCACTGTATTGTCCAGGCTGGTCTTGAAGTCCTGGGCCCAAGCAGTCCCCCCACCTCAGCCTCCTGAGTAACTGAGAATACAGGCAGAAACTCTTTTTCCTTTTTACATTTTTTATAGAGGTGAAGTCTTGCAATTATTGCCCAGACTGGTCTTGAACTCCTGGCCTCAAATGATACTCCTACCTAGACCTCCCAGAATGCTGGGATTACAGGCGTGAACCACCTCACTTGGCCTCAGAAAGCTCATTTTTAAGGAGAGGTGGTTACTTCTCTGTTTCCTCATGTGTTTATCTCAGAGATATTAGTAATCCACATTTTAGGATCAATATGAGGTGTAAATGAACTAATATACACTAGTGCTTAGACAGGGCCTTTATGCATATTAAGCACTCAGTAAAGTGACGCATTGATAGAACTGTTGAGAGGCAAATGGGAAGACTGCATGGAGGAGGTGGCATTTGGTTGGGATCTTGAAGGATGAGTGAAATTTCATCTTGAGCATTTCAGGCCAGAGAATTCACTGTGTGGAGATGAGCACCAAATTTACTTTGGCTAGAGTGCTCGGCTACAGCGAGCTGAACAGTTAGGTTGGCCAAGTGGAGAGCCTTGAAAACCTTGCCGGGATGTTTAGACCTTTTTTTTTTTTTAATATACAGGGTCTTGCCCTGTTGCTCAGGCTGGAATGCAGTAGTGTGGTCATGGCTCACTGCAGCCTCGACCTCCTGGGCTCAAGTGGTCCTTCCGCCTCAGCCCCTCAAAAGTAGCTGGGATGACAGACGTGCGCCACCATGCCTGGCTAATTTTTGTATTTTATGTAGAGAGGGGGTCTCCCTATGTTGTTCAGGCTTGTCTTGAACTCCTGGGCGCAAACAGCCCACCCAACTGTGCCTCCCAAAGTGCTGAGACTACAGGCGTGAGCCACCGCACAGAGCCAAGACCTGATTCTTTAGGCATGGAGCTCCAGCGAAGTTTGCCAAGGAGAGACAAGATTAATACTGTAACTCGGAAAGTTTGACGAGCCAGGATTGGTGGACAGATTCTCTTCAGAGAGGGGAGTCTACAGACCCAGAGTTTTATTAATAATTAGGAGATTAGAGCAAAAGTAATGGCATGAATCGGGGAATGAAACTCTGTGACTTGCATGTAGATATAGGTTCATTTCACATTAAATAAAATAAAAATAACTGATTTTTAAAAATCGGTACCTACATTAGATTGTTAGTACTTTCTCTTGACCTATGAATTGATTGGAAAGTGTAGGAACGAGGTCAACAAGTATTCCATTTTCTAAAAAATATGTGACAACTTTTTACAGTTTTCTAATTCTGATTTCCACAAAAACAGTGGGTTAGGGTCTCATTTGAATGCAGCCTAAGTTTTCATGAGTGGACTTTTTATGTTGGTAAAATAGTAATATGCTCGTCTATTTCCCATGGTTTCATATCAAAAGGAAAGACAAATTCTCATATTTTTAGGGTAAAGACAAGAAAGGATAAGATGACTAGATCTCTGCCATTTGGGGAGTACTGCTTTTTAGCCGTTGTATAAACTGTTAATTAAATTATCTGCTGAAGAAGCAAACGTTCGCCTGTTTACATTCTTTCTAACTAAGTGGCCCTAAGAGTGACTATTTTGACACAGCTTTTCTGATCAATTTATGACCATTTGGAGTCATTTTATTTCTTAGTCAGGGCTAGTAGAAAATAAGAGAGACAGCCAGGCACAGTGGCTCATGCCTCTTATCTCAGCTACTTTGGAGGCTGAGATGGGAGGATCTTTTGAGCCCGGAAGGTCGAGGCTGCAGTGAGCTGTGATCGCACCACTGCACTGTAGCCTAGGTGACTGAGCAAGACTCTGTCTCAAAAAAAAAGGCCAGGTGCGGTGGCTCACGCCTGTAATCCCAGCACTTTGGGAGGCCGAAGCAGGCGGATCACGACGTCAGGAGATCGAGAGCATCCCAGCTAACTCGGTGAAACCTCGTCTCTACTAAAAATACAAAACATTAGCCGGGCGAGGTGGCGGGCGCCTGTAGTCCAGCTACTCGGAAGGCTGAGGCAGGAAAATGGCGAGAACCCGGGAGGCGGAGCTTGCAGTGAGCCGAGATTGCACCACTGCACTCCAGCCTGGGCCACAGAGCGAGACTCCGTCTCAAAAAAAAAAGAGAACAAGACAGGAATATGCATTTGTGTGTTCCCCAAATCACATAGGAGCTTAAATAAATACTTTATAAAGTTAGATTGTTTAAAAAACTAATATCTTACATCTTCCATGCCTCTTGGCATGAAACTATTTTTCTAAGTAAAGCAGGCGCATGCTCTGGCAGTATTGGCTAGTGAATTGGTATCTAATTAAGGCTTTTGTATGTGTGCTGACCTAGTGCCGTGTCTCTATCGTCAAAAAAGGGCGGGCATTGAGAATTTTTGGTTACTCACCACTTACTAAGTTAAATATTAAGAAAGCAAGCACATTTACTTTTTAACAATCTATTGTTCAATGTCTAACAATCTGTTCAATGAAAATAACCTCTAAGTAGCCAAATGAAATGTGTGTTTAAAATATTTTTAAAGACAAGCAGCCTTTTTTCTTTCCATATCTATCTTTTGTCGGAGGGGGCGGGCACACAGATAGGGCAAAAGTAATTTCTTCATTCTTTTTTTTTTTTTCTTTTGGTTACAGAGTCTTACTCTGTTGCCCAGACTGGAGTGTAGTGGTACCATTGAGGCTCACTGCAGCCTCAGCCTTCCAAGGTCAAGCAATGTTCCCACCTCAGCCTCCAGAGTAGCTGGGACTACAGGAGCGCACCACCACCCCTGACTAATTTTTGTAATTATTTTCTTTGGTAGAGACAGTTTCGCCATGTTGCCCAGGGCGGTCGTGAACTTCTGGGCTCAAATGATCCTCCCACCTCAGCCTTTCAAATGCAGGGATTATAGGCGTGAGCCACCACACCCAGTCTAATTTCCTTATTTTTTTAAGTGATATGTTGAGCTTGTATATGTTTTTCCAGCAATATCGTTTTCTGGGAGGTGTTTATTTAATAATTTTATTTGAAACATCTTTATTTCCTTACTGAGACAAAATGTGGATATACATATGAAAAAAAGGAAGCTCAAAGAATTCACTTTGGACAATTCTACACTTCTCTTCAGTGCAGACGTTGAAGTTCTTCCACACTGATGTCACTCTATCGTTCGCTCCCAATTCAATCCTAAGTCTTGGGTTGAATAATGCTACTTTCACTGCTACACTGAAAAGATTAATGATGATGAAGTTCACTTTGCCATGCTATTTATTTCCAGGCTACTGCCATAACTGTTTTTAGTTTGGGTATTAAGGAACTCATCAGGAGATGGCAGGTTTTTTTTTTTTTTTTTTTTTTTTTCTCTTTCCTGTGCTCAGTGAGTAAATTCCCACTTGCTTTAATGAATTTGGATTTTCTTAATTACCTTTCTTCAAAGGCCAAGGAACTCATGAAATAATAGGTGAAAAAGTGCTTTGAAAACAAAGTTACTGGACGAAAATAAGATGTGTACACTTCTAATATGAACTATTAGTCTCCCACTTGGTTGAGAGAGATGCTTAATGAAGATTTGAATGTGGCATTAATTATGCAATGTTGAGAGCTTTGTAAATGAGTGAATAGACTTGTGTAACTGAGTACTCTCATGGCCTGAGGAAGGTGGGAGGAAGAGTTGAAAGGAATATTCTTTGTGCAAGCAGAGACACCAACTAATGTTCCCAGGACCTCCTCAGTGAGTCAGTTTTAACAGGATTGTAAATATGTGCTCCAATGAGTTTTAACACAGTGTGTCAGTTGCTCTTGGCCTTTCTGTTTATCGATACTATCTACAAGATGTTAAACTACAGGGAGGTAGAAGCTTTATTAGCCATTTCTGCCTGCCAAGATTGTGGGATTTACTGACTTCGTGCCCTCCATGTTCCTTGACAGCCTGGGCCTCTCCTGCTGGATTAATACCTGTTGAGTACCTGAGCACTCGACAGTGAGACAACACAAGGTCAGGGGCTTTTGAAACACCCAACCCCTGGGTGTCAGAAAGCCTGTGACTTTACTCAGAAAAATTTTATTTTAGCGTGTTGGTGGAGGTACTTTGCGGCCTTTTGTTGAAGTGAAAAGTAGTACAATAGGCTGGCCAGGCTTAAAATGAGTTATTTAATCTCCCTTCAACTTTCTCATGATGCCTTATTTTCATAACCATTTGTAATCAGAGCACTGCAGAAGCAGCACAAAATGAGTAACTTGCTCCCAGGACCCCATTTTTATTTTTCGTAAAGGGAAAATACATCCTTATGTACATGTGAAAAAATCAGAAAAGACGCATACAAAATGTAAACCATTTGAATTAAACGTGTATGTCTGTTTGCTTCTCCGTATTTTCTACGGTAGTCGTGTTTTGCTTGTATCATAAAATCAAAGCTTATTCAGGGAAAATAAGCATGCTGAGGCACACATGGCTAATTTTGTTTTTCTTCTAATTCTGTTCTAGAAATTGAAGCCAAGGAAGCTTGTGATTGGCTACGGGCAACTGGTTTCCCCCAGTATGCACAGCTTTATGAAGGTAAGCTGGGAATGCCATTTTTTAAAAGTTGGCATAATCATAATCCCTTATTTGCGAGTATTACTGATCTGTGACTTATTTTCAGCAGTTTTATAGTTTAAATGTTTTATTAAAAAAAAAAATGTAGTAAGCATGCAAGACCCCCACCACTGAAAACAAAAGCTAGCACCTTGATGATAACACGCCCATGCCACTCCCCGTCTGCCACCTGCCACTCCCTGCCTAAAGTAATCAGCATCCTGAAGACTATCATTTTCTTCCTTTCTTTTTATATAATTCTATTGCATTTCCTGAAAAGTACATTTTTACAAAGTTATTTTTACGTTTATAAAGAGGGTACTGTGCTGTATGTAATCTCGTGGGGTTTTTATTTTTCACTTAATATTGTATTGTTAAGATTCTTCTGTAGTGTATGGCCTGCTGTTCATTTGCTTTGGCTGCTGTGTAATACACCATTGTGTATTACACAAGAAACCACAGTTTATTCATATCCACACTCTGGTTGGCGGGTATTTTGGCTTTCTCTGTTTTGCTTTTATAAGCTGTGCTGTTGTGAACATTCTTGCATCTATCTTTTGTGGTACATGCATAATAATTCATCTCACTTCTATCCCTAGGAACAGAGTTACTGGGTAATAAAGAATATGTATGTTCAATTTTACAATGCAAGTTTTTCGAAAGTGTGTGTACCAATTTTCACTCTTACCAATCTATGTATCCACATTCCCTCAACACTTGATATTATCAGACTTTAATTTTTGCCAACCAAATGGATATAAAATGATATACAGATTCTGACTGCCATTTCCCTAATCCTTAATGGTAAGAAGAATTTATTCGTGTCCCTTGGCCACATTTGTTTGCTCACGTTGTGCTTCTCTTAGTGATTTATAAGAGCTCTTTTTATTCTAAATACTAATCTTTCATTGGTCATATGTTGCAGATATCTTTCCCACCATTTGTAATTAGGCATCTCACCTTTCTCTAGGTTGTCTTTTAATAAATATTATGTTTTCTGTGGCATTCAGTTTTTCAATTGAGAAAAATGGTTAAAAACAATTAGGGTCTGAGCTGAATTCTTACCATCTCATTTTCTTAGCAGTGCCCTGGGGATTTCTTGGATACTGAGATCATTCTCTCAGCTTCTGCGTACGGTGGGGAGTGCTCACGCTCCATGCATGTCAAGATAAATAGGCTGTTCATTTATTTGTTTGTTTGTTTTGAGACAGTCTTGCTCTGTCGCCCTGGCTGGAGTGCAGTGGTGCGATCTTGGCTCACTGCAACCTCTGCCTCCTGGGTTCAAGCCATTCACCTGCCTCAACCACCTGAGTAGCTGGGATTACAGGTGTGTGCCACCATGCCCGGCTAATTTTTGTAATTTTTAGTAGAGCCGGGGTTTTACCATGTTGGCCAAGCTGGTCTTGAACTCCTGACCTCAGGTGATCCACTCACCTTGGCCTCCCAAAGTGCTGGGATTACAGACATGAGCCACTACGCCTGGCCTAGGCTGTTCATTTAAATGGGAGTTTCATTATTCTCTATAGGAAGTCAGTTTAAAATAATTACAGCTATGAACTAAAGCATTCCATTTTATGGGTAACTTTCAAACAAAGGTTGAGTGAATTGTAAAGTGATTCCCGAGTTAGAATACCTGGTCTTCCTTATGTAGTGTAGATTGATTGTACGATATTTTTTTCCAAGAGGATGGATTCTGAATTGTTTTATTGTTAGACTGTATAAAATATCTTACTATTTCTTCATTCCGGAGAATATTTCCAACCAATTTCTTCTGATTAACTTGCATGCTTATTTTGGTGGAGTTGCTTGTCTTTCCTTTAGAGAGAAGTTTTAACCTGTTAACATTTAAAAGGGCTTTGGGGGAAGGGGGACAAGCATTCTATTGGATTTTCAGTTTGTAGCTCTGCTGGAGATAAGGAAAGATAACTGCATTGGCAGTGACACCAAAGCGGCTGTCCTTTTGTTCTCCTATTTAGAAATTAAGTTTTCTCGATCTCCTGACCTCGTGATCCGCCCGTCTCGGCCTCCCGGCTAATACGGTGAAACCCCGTCTCTACTAAAAACTACAAAAAACTAGCCGGGCGACGAGGCGGGCGCCTGTAGTCCCAGCTACTTGGGAGGCTGAGGCAGGAGAATGGCGTAAACCCAGGAGGCGGGGCTTGCAGTGAGCTGAGATCAGGCCACTGCACTCCAGCCTGGGCGGCAGAGCCAGACTCCGTCTCAAAAAAAAAAAAAAAAGAAAGAAAGAAATTAAGTTTTCTTCAATTATGCTCATTTTTTGCGTTGATTTGCTGCCAGGTAGCACTTTCTTGTGATATATATGTTTGCTAAGAGCCAATTCCAGCCCCTGTGTCACTTCTTTTCTTAATCCTAAAGCACAGGGTGCATTTGCACAGGTTACATTTGGGGTTCCCTCATGTTCCCAAGTCTTTTGAAGCATAAGCCTACTTTTGGGGTATGCTGCATATTGTTCTGGGCCATCGCCTCTCCGTTTTTCCTGACACTGTATGCTGGGTGAGTACATACACCATACATGCCATACCAACCTACACCTGTCCCCCTGTTTAGCTTGATTTGGGTACTTGGCAATTTATACTTCCTGCTTTTCAACCCACAGTGAAAGTTGAGTTCAGAGAACGGTCTTCTGTACATCAGTAAACTATCGTCTTTTAAAAGGGAGTCCAGGCGAATAAAAGAAAATTACTGGTTTAATTCTTTCACTCCTCACTTGCATTTAATACCTACCAGATTTTTAAAACATTGTTAATTTGCGTTAGAAAAGGAATCTGAAATACGGCTCTGGGTATACTAACTTAGAAATTCCTAAAATAATATAGTTACTATCTCACATATAGGTAACAGGCGTGTGAAAATTTCAATTTACATTTATAGATATGATGTTATACTGTGTAAATATTAAAAAGTATTTCTTAATATCAGCTCTGTTATTTCATCTTGGTGTGTATTCACAGTGAAATACAGGCCAGGAATGGTGGCTCATGCCTATCATCCCAGCACTTTGGGAGGCTGAGGTGGGAGGATCGCTTGAGGCCAGGAGTTCAAGGCCAACCTGGCCAACATAGTGAGACTGCATCTCTATTTTAAAAATTTAAAAACAAACAAAAAAAGCAAAATACAGTGTCACAACCTTCAAACAGTGTTACAACCTGTCTTGCTTCATTTACTAATGCTCTGGTTTGCATTAACTATAAGTCTTTCTATTTTCATTATAATGGTTCCACTAATCATTTGTCTAAGAGAGACTTAGTCTATAAATTAGTGAAGAAATGTAATTCTGTGATACTAAATTTTATATATTCATAAATCTTTGGACTATAGCCACTTCCTTGGTCTGCCTATATTATCATTTAGGGAACAATGTCAGTAATCCAACTCCAGCCTTCAGAAAAAAAAAGGATAGACTATAAGTTTATACTCATTCTGATATATTATCTCTAGAAAATAGATTACTAAGAATAAGGAATTCCATATCATTCCATAAAACCAGTGATCATAAGAAATAATAAAAACATAATGAACAGTTATGTGCCCACAAGAGCTGGAACAGGACTAATTACCTGTATCTCCAAAACTACTGACAGCCATATTTATTCCACTGTGTGGCATTAGCCATTTTGAAGGCCAAAGGGATGTTTTATTTTTTATTTATTTTTTTCAGACAGGGTCTCACTCTGTCATCCAGACTGAAGTGCAGTGGTGTAATGAGAGTTCACTGCAGCCTCAAACTCCGGGGCTCAGGTGATCTTCCACCTCAGCATCCCATGTAGCTGAGACCACAGGCGTGTGCCACTATGCGCAATAAAAATTTTTTTAATTTTTTTTGTAGAGACAGTGTCTCGCCATGCTGCCCAGGCTGGTCTCAGACTCCTGAGCTCAAATGATCTTCTCTCCTTGGCCTCCCAAAGTGCTGGGATTAGAGATGTGAGCCTCAGTGCCCAGCCAAAGAGAATTTTTTAGCTTGTGGTGATTCTAGTTTCCTGCTGTGATGACTGATTTCACCCAGGTCTGGTCCAAAGAGTTACCCCACACTGACACACTCCTCCTCCTGGTACTGTAGTAGCGTTCTACTGAGGAGGCCCATGATTTGGCCTCATAGCTGGAACTCCAAGAGGGTGATGACTTGCCTTTATCCAGTGGCAATTTTAGAGCTGTTGTGAATTTCCACAGTGGCTACCTCCACTCTGCTTTTCTTGGGTATATTTACTTACCAAGGAATCTTTGTAGGCAGTCCAGAGAAAGGAATTCCTCCACTGAGTTGACTGTTTTCCCCCTCTGTGGTTTTCAGTTCTGATACGGCTTCCTCATTGTCTTGAGAGAATTGAATGAACTCTTCTACAGATTAAAGGATTTGAGATTCTGTTGTTCTATAGCAACTTTAAAGCTAGCCCTTTCTTTTTCGGGGAGTTATATATCAGTTCCTACAAGGCCATATTGCAGTGCTAATATTTGTTTTTAAAAAAGTGTATCTCGAATTCTCCTTAGCTCTTGATGCCATGTGAGTGGATTACATTCCATTTCCTACCACTTTTCATTGTTCTCTAGATCTTTCTGTGGCTCAATTTTTCTTCCATGACCTTTTCCCTGATCACACATGAGCAAAGACACACACACATACACACGGCCCAGCCACATTAAAAGGCAGCATTCTTCTGACAGTCATTGTGGCTTAAATTATAATTTATACTGGAGGCTTATTGCCTGCTGGTTTGTTTAAAGGTATAACAACGTTCTGAGCCACTTCTCCTTGACCAGAAGCAATATTTTGAGTTTCCACCACTTTAAAGCTGAAGCTCCTTTAGGACAGTGACGCAGGATTGGCTTGAATTGCCTTATTGTCCCATAGAACTTGATGGGGAATGAGGCGTCCTACAGGAGGTGCTCAGTACCTTGCTGAAGAGTTTCTTCCCCGCTTTGGTAAACTGGGCTATTTGGCAAAGTGGGTTATAGGTGCTCAACAAATACATTTGTTTATTTTTCTTATAGATTTCCTGTTCCCCATCGATATTTCCTTGGTCAAGAGGGAGCATGATTTTTTGGACAGAGATGCCATTGAGGCTCTATGCAGGTAAATGGACACGTTTTGAGTGTTTTCCTTTTTTATTTTTTAAGAACACAGTACTTATCACTAAGATAGGCTTTGCTTGCTTTTGTCCTTGCTAATTGTGTTAGGTCTTTATTGGCAAACCATATAGCGATCGGAGACCTTTTAATTAGAAGTTAAGTAAAATATTGTTATTTAGTATTGCCATTAAAAGAGCATCCACACTGTCCTAGGAAGTACTCAAATAATAGCATTCCATATTCGAGATGATATAATTGGTGTAACAAGTAACAACTCTAAGGTAGTTAGAAAGCTTGGATTAAGGTTTCCTAAAAGGCTACGATGGAAATTTAGCATGTTCAGAGGAATAAATGGAGGGTGGCGTATAAAGACAGGAGCAGCGCTTGCATTCCAGGGAAGCTCCTCTCAACCTCTTCAGTTTTCCCTCGTATAAAATAATGATAGGATGAAATAAGGCTATAAAATAACTCAGCACGGTCTTTAACATATAGGCAACAGGCAGTTAAATGATGTGAAATTGAATGAAACTGTCAGAAATTCTTGATGGTTGTGCTTTTGGATCTTCAAGCTAAGAGGCAGCTTATAGGTTTTAGTGAGGTGGAGGTAATAAAACCTGCAGCAGACAACGATGGGACGCTGATACTCCTTTCAAGCTCTTCATGACATTTTTCATCCTTTCTAATTTTTCTCAAAAGCTAAAATCCCTTAAAAGCTGAATTCTGGGGGAAAAAATTATATACAAACTAAATTTACATAGGTTGATGTGATTATGAAACTAAATAAGTATTATTTTAATTTCAGGGTTTTTCTGTTTTTGTTTTTGTTTCTGTTTTGTTTGTTTGTTTGTTTGTTTTTTGTTTTCTGTTTTTTTTTTTTTGAGAAGGAGTTTCGTTCTTGTTGCCCAGGCTGGAGTGCAATGGCATGGTCTCAGCTCCCTGCAACCTCCACCTCCCGGCTTCAAGTAAATCTCCTGCCTCAGCCTCCCGAGTAGCTGGGATTATAGGCACCCACCATCACGCCCAGCTAATTTTTTATATTTTTAGTAGAGGCTGGGTTTCACCATGTTGGCCAGGATGGTCTCAAACTCCTAACCTCAGGTGATCCACCTGCCTTGGCCTCCCAAAGTCCAGGGATTATAGGCGTGAGCCACCACGCCCAGCCTATTTGTGTGTGTGTGTGTGTGTGTGTGTGTGTGTGTGTGTGTGTGTGTGTTGTGTTGTGTTTTGTTTTGTTTTGTTTTGTTTTAAAGAGAAGGTCTCACTCTGTCGCCCAGGCTGGAGTGCAGTGGCACAATCATGGTTCACGGCAGCCTTGACCTCCCAGCTACAGGTGATCCCCCCACTTCAGCCTCTGGAATAGCTGGGACTACAGGTACACACCACCATACCCAGCTAATTTTTGTATTTTTTGTAGAGATGCGGTCTTGCCATGTTGCTCAAGCTGGTCTTGAACTGCTGGGCTCAAGCAATCACCCATCTCGGCCTCCCAAAGTGCTGGGATTAAAGGAGTGAGCTACCACACCCCGTCTCAGTATTTTTTTTTTAATTTGGAAAAACATCATGAAGGTAGAATGACGTCCAGTATTTCTTTCCTCTTTGTAGGCAAAGAAAGCAGTGGTAGTTCTGTTTTCTGCCTTTCTTGTATAATACAGTGTTATTTGAAGCAGCCAAAGTAAGCAGTGGTTTGGGGCAGATAGATGGAATATTTAGAATAGTATATGGACTAGACTCATTCTCATGGTTTAAGAGAGGAAAACACAAAGGGTCCTCTTAAAAAAGTGACAGTATTTCTGTCACTTTTCTAGTCCAATTAAATGACTGATAGAAATGTACAGGGTATGTACCCATTTTCTGAAAGAAAGCTAATTCTGAGAACTTCACTATGGAGTATAATATCATAACTATGTCATCGGGAATGAAAAAAAATGTCACAGATGCAGTTTCGGGAGGGGAAGGAGTCCGCATCTGGAATATGAACTGCAGACATTTTTTTAATGTTTTCATGCTTAGCTGTGGAGCAGAATTAATCTGTTTTCAATCCATCACTGGTGATCATGCATATGCATGAGGTCACTTCTGAGATGCATCTTAGGAAATATTTAAGCATTACGTCATTTCACACATTTTAAGCCAGTTAGAGTGTGGGTGCTCTGGACAGCAGCAATAGTTTAGGAATTCTTGGGTCGTAAAAATATCACTGCAACATTTCAGGCCAAAGGGTCATGATTAAATTCTTGAATGCTCTTTCAGAATATCAGTTTGTGAAATGTTGTTTTCCATTTCTGGAAGAAAAAGCGTCCTCTGCACTTTGCAATTTACACTGGCTCTGAGTACCTTGTGGGAAGCCACCTTTCTTTGGAGCAAATACATCTGTGCTGCTAGATCTTTGGCAGAAAGAAAAGTCTAGAAGAAGCAGACTCTGCCAAATATGCTAGTTGGACTTCAGTTTTCTCTCCTGCGTAGAGTAACACCTCATAGGAAATGCAGTGATGGATGTCAGAGCGCTTTAAAACTTAAATTATCAGGCCCAAATTTGAGTAAGTGCAGAAAGGCCTACGGTTGGATTTTCTTTTTTAAAGAAGGAAATTCTTCAGAACACAGTAATAGTCATCAACTGGTTTGTAATGGAAAACCCCAGGGGCTCTTGTCCCCAAGTTCACATAAATGGACTTTTCATGAAAATGATGCCCGTTTTGAGAGGCCTAAACAAATGTTCAGAAGAAAAGGGACCTCTATCGGGTGTATTTCAAGCACCTTCCTTTATTTTATTTATTTTTTTATTTTTTTGAGATGGAGTCTCGCTCTGTCACCCAGGCTGGTGTACAGTGGCGTAATCTGAACTCACGGCAAGCTCCACCTCCCAGGTTCAAGCAATTCTCTGCCTCGCCCCCCAAGTAGCTGGGATTACAGGCACCCGCCACCATGCCCTGCTAATTTTTTGTATTTTTTTAGTAGAGATGGGGTTTCACCATATTGGCTGGCTGGTCTTGAACTCCTGATCCACCCACCTTGGCCTCCCAAAGTGCTGGGAATTACAGGCATGAGCCACTGCGCCCAGCCAGCACCTTTCTTTAAAACACATTACAAATTCTGAGCTGTCAGCTGCGTAGTGTAGTTGAGATACTTGTGGTACTGATCATGTGATAGTCACTCATTTGCTAGACCTGCCTCTTCCAAATACCTTTGGCCTAAGGAATTCAAGGGCCAGCAAAATAACAAAGCTACAGTATTATTTGAAATGTTGCCCTGTGATTTGGAAGTTCTCTCCAGACTGACAGATTTTTTATAGACTTGTCTTTGCCTTGTTGATATTTTCTGAACAGTTGATTTTAAATACATGTGGTAATATGGTTGCAGAAAATCAGCTTAAACATTTTATAAAATCTTTCCCATCTACCTCCTCCTCTTGTACTGGACCGTATTTTATGCAGGGATCTTATAAGTGATCTCATATATACCCTAGCATTATTCTTAGTTTAGAGTGTTCATGTACCTGTGACATTTACAGATCTTACGGCTCCTTTGGTCAATAAGAAAGTAGGGGCTTCTTTTTCTACTCAGGGCAAGAAGACTTGTAGACTTAATGGATTTTATGAGAACAATGACATTGTCTTAAATATAAAGTTTAGCAATAACCAAAAGTTACAAGTGTGGGACTATAGGTTTTTTGGATTTAGATTGCTGACCAGCATTTTTACATTCACACTGCAAGGGGTTCATGTATCTGCCCTTGGAGATACATAAGTGGCTTGGAGAAGTGGCTTTGGCCTGATCTTGCTAGCTTTACTATATAATGCAATTCCAGTGGTAAGGCCAAGATTGTGAGAGCTATACTCAATAGTAATCCTGGAGGAGTGATTGACTTTGTCTTGAAGCATGTGCAGGTAGTATTGTGAACTGTGATTCACTACCAGGATACCTCGTGTGAAATGTTATTTCTATTGCTTGCCTTTCTAAAGCTTCTGAAAACTATTCCAAATTGCTATTTTCCTTGGGAATTAAAATTGACTCCTTCTATAAACATAGCAAAGAATTACGTGTACTTAAAGTGATAGTTGTATAATGAAAAATAGATTTCCACACTGTCATCTGCAGTGTGCACTTTGTTGTAGAGCAGCCCGTCAGATGCCTGAGCCATGCACAGCAGCCCACCTTAGAGCAGATTTTAACTTTGTCACAATTTCTGGTCTGTTAAAAGGGAAGCATGTAGCCGGGCACAGTGGTTCACGCCTGTAATCCCAGCAATTTGGGAGGCCAAGATGGGAGGATCACTTGAGCCTCTAGGAGTTGGAGACCATCCTGGGCAAGACGGCAAGACCCCATTTCTATAAAAAATAAAAAAAAATTAAGCAGGCATGATGGCGCATACCTGTAGTCCCAGCTACTTGGGAGGCTGAGGTGGGAGGATCCTGTGAGCCCAGGAGGTCCAGGCTCCAATGAGCCAGGATAGCACCATTGCATTCCAACCTGAGTGACTCTGTCTCAAAAAAAAAAATGAAAGAAAGAAAAAGAAAGGCTGGGAGTAGCATATAATTTTTTTTAAAGCAATTGCACAGATTCCAAGAAAATATCTTTAAGAATTGTAACCATTTTTGTGAGAGTCTTACTGGGAAAATTGTTTCTTTCCCCCTTCTCCCTCTTCTCTTCTTTGTTTTTGGCCTGTTTTTACCTTGAATACAATGGGGCCCAGGTCCCCACCTGCTGTGCTTTTATCTGGGTTCCTGCAGCTCCATGCAGAGAAGCTCTTGAACCTTTGATAGGCCAACCTTGTGCTCCTCCGTCTTCAGAGCAGGGTACAAGTTGCCCAGGAGATAAGAGGGACACGTTCCTGTGGAGCCCAGCCTGGGAGGGTTCTTAGGGGGATGGGAAAGGTGCAGGCTTCTGGACAGATGGGTTATGAAACCAGCATTTCAGCCACTGTGTGAGGAATCCCTTAGGATATAAGTTGCTTTCATTTATTACTACCATTAATATTTATGTTAGAAAGGAACACAGATGGCCGGGCGCGGTGCCTCATGCCTGTCATCCTAGCACTTTGGGAGGCCGAGGTGAGCGGATTGCCTGAGCTCAGGAGATCGAGACCAGCCAGGCAACATGGCAAACCCCCACTTCTACTAAAAATACAAAAATTAGCTGGGTGTGGTGGTGGGCGCCTGTAGTCCCAGCTGCTCGGGAGGCTGAGGCATGAGAATTGCTTGAACCTGGCAGGCAGAGGTTGCAGTGAGCCAAGATCGCGCCACTGCACTCCAGCCTAGGCAATAGAGCAAGACTCTGTCTCAAAAAAAAAAAAAAAAAGAAAAAGAAAGAGAGAAAGGAACACAGAAGTTACTGGGTTTGAGAGTCACCATGTTTTAATTGTGTGGACTTAGACAAGATCTGTGACCTCCCCAAGCCCCATTTCCTCATTTGTAAAGTGAAGGTTAATCCTAGTATCTGTACCATAGGTTTGTTGGGAAGATGAAGTAATACATAGGAAGTGCCTAGCATAGTGCCTGGCCCGTAGTAGGCCTCGTTTGTGTAGCTGGAACTGTGATTTGATATCAGTACTGTCCCTGTAAGCAAATGAGGCCCCAGCACAGTACATTCTTTGGGGGTCCTTCGGGACAAATGAAAACCACAGAAACCCTAGGGTATAACTCTGGGCGTTAGGTCTGTAATGCTGTCAGATTGGTGCTACCCACATAAAAAGATAATGTTGACCTTTATAGAACTGGCCTCCTGGGTCTTTTTCGTTCGACTGAAATCTAGAGTTTGTGAAGCTAAACCTCTCTCCAGCCCTATAGGCCTCTGTGACTAGTAAATTCGGTTATAAACACCATTCAACCATTAAAGCCCAAATGAAGTCAAGTGACTATTTGATTATAGGTTTGATTAATGGAACCCAGACCTAGACTAACTGTAACCATTCCGGATTCTTTAAATCTTGAAAACATTTGAGAACTGAAACCTTGTGGGTGTAAGTCATTTAAGTAACTGATACCCCCAACAGAGGGACCTTATATCCACTCATTTTAAAGTATGCAGACTTTTTCTTAGTTATTTGTTTTCTTTTCCTCCCCATCAACACAGAATTCTTCTGAACATAGGCGCTCTGTGCTATCTTTGTTTATTCTATAAACAGGCTACCACATAAGCTATGAAGTCAAAATTGGGCTTATCAGACAGGGAAAAATACTTTCTATTCTGTTGCATCAACATTGTTAGGCAAACTGCAAGAACAGGATCAGGAAGATAAAGCCCTGAGGGGGTCTCATGTTTCCCAGGAATTTGTGTGAATTAAATGATCTGATCTTATGAAAATGTAAGGATTGCAATTTGTAGGAAAAACTGGAAAACTGGTGATAGCAGATAGCAAACAGACACATTACAGGTTCATTTCAGGAAGGATGAGCGATGACCATCTGGGAGATGGCAGGAAAATTGGGGCCTGAAGGGTTGTCATTCATATTTGTACATACCATTTAGTTCAGCATATTTAAAGAGTTTCTTTTTTCAGCTATTGCATTATTTCTCCATGAGGCTTTGGATTTTTTCTGTAAGTGTTTTATTTTCAATGGAACTAAATTTCCCTAATTTTAAATTGATATTGCTGTTTGGCAGAGGTCAAAGTATTGGTATCATAATTACAATAGGATGGCTGTTGCAAAGAAGAATCTGACCTGAGTGCTTAATCTTGAACTCAGTAAGATTTGGATCCTTGAAGTTACAGTATGCAGATTCTTTAAATGATCGTTTGTCCTATTGCCATGACTATGGCACACATTATGTTGTCCTATAACAGGAAGCTGTTCTAAGTAGTGGATATTAAAGAGGGCTTCAATTTCCATTCTGTGCAAGGACTCAAAAATTTTAAACAGGCTGTCGAAGATTATGATTCATCAGAGATAACTAAAACTAATTGTTTAAATTTGAGTTTAAATTTGAAATACAAGACACTGTTCATTTTGCCAAAAATTCTACTTGGTTCTTTGTTGCTGTTTCGCTGTTTCTATTTCTGTGAAAGGAGACCTCATAAACTTTTCTTTTTTTTTTTTCTTTCTTTTCTTTTTTTTTTTGAAATGGAGTCTGGCTCTATTGCCCAGGCTGGAGTGCAGTGGCACAATCTTGGCTGACTACAGCCTCCACCTCCCAGGTTCAAGCCATTCTCCCTGCCATGGCCTCCCGAGTAGCTGGCATCAGAGGCACCCACCACCATGCCCAGCTAATTTTTGTATTTTTAGTAGAGATGGGGTTTCGCCATGTTGGACAGGCTGGTCTCAAACTCCTGACTTCAGGTGATCTGCCTGCCTCAGCCTCCCAAAGTTCTGGGATTACAGGCGTGAACCACTGTGCCCAGTCAGAAACTTTTCTTTCTTGGCATCACATGTACCAGTCCATAATGGCTCAACCTAAGAGTTACTGGAAGAATGATTTTTCTCAGTAAGAGCAACTCATTGAGAGCTAAAGAATCAGACTTGACAGTGTCATAGCTGTGTGCCATTTCACACTAAAATATAAAAATTAAAGTGAAAAACTTAAGAAACATAAAGGTATTTTTATTTTTATTGATTTATTTATTTCGAGATGGAGTCTCACTCTGTCGCCCAGGCTGGAGTGCAGTGGAGCGATGTCAGCTCACTGAAAGCTCCGCCTCCTGGGTTCACGCCATTCTCCTGCCTCAGCCTCCCGAGTAGCTGGAACTACAGGTGCCGACCACCACGCCCGGCTTGTATTTTTTGTATTTTTAGTAGAGACGGGGTTTCACCATGTTAGCCAGGATGGTTTCGATCTCCTGACCTCGTGACCCGCGCACCTCAGCCTCCCAAAGTGCTGGGATTACAGGCATGAGCCACCACGCCTGGCCAAGGTATTTTTAAATGACTCACTTTTTAAAGAAGTTTCTAATACTCCTCTAGGTATTAGATATTACTGAGTTCCAAGAAACTCCTTAGATATATAAATTGTTTAAAAACAGGTGTTTATCCACTCAGTAGAGAGTGGTTGCCTATCTTTGCTAACATTATTTCTTTGCTCTATAGGCGTCTAAATACTTTAAACAAATGTGCGGTGATGAAGCTAGAAATTAGTCCTCATCGGAAACGAGTGAGTATACAAATTACATAATAGAATGAGGGGGAAAGGGGCAAACAAAAAAAGTGAATGATGTGTTTTGTAATAGCTTTTGTTTCTTAAAGTCTTAGTTTCTTGTTCCGTAAGCATCTACATTTGAATGGTATCACCTAGACTCGATAGCCTTATGTCGTTGAAGTCAATAGTTGCAACTAGCCCATTACATTATTTTATATACTATTTTTGACCTGATCACATCAGCTATGATTTCGCCTAATTATTAACTCAATGTCTGTTACATAATGAAGGGATCATGCTTAAGGAATCTCTGTGGATTTTTGCATTGGTTATAGAGGAAATCTTTTTTCCACCTCTTCTGTCTTCTCAAATATAACAATAACTGTGCTTCAAAGCCGTAGAGATGAAAGTGAAGGCTGCTTTGGGCAATATTGAAGAATAATAAGAGATTTGGAGGGAGGAAAGGAATTGGAGGAGGAAGAGGAGAAGGCAGGAAATCCCACACAGTTTAGTCAAATGGTGGTACAGAAACAAATTGGATGGTATTTTCTTCTGCGTGTGAGTTGTGAAGACTTTTTATGAGATCTTACAAGAAGAGGTGGGTGTAGTACTGGGAGTAAGTGTCACAAATTAGAGTAAACAGGAATGAGTCTGGTCAAAGAACATATTTCTGACTTCCGGGTACAAATTTGAATTATGCCAGAGTCCCTGAGCTGCAAAAAGTCGCCTTCTTGGGGAGTCAAAGCTTTTAAACAACTGAACTGGAACCTCAGCACCCACTGAGCTGTGCAGAAAAGCCCTAGAAGCCAGCGCTCCATGCTTTCCACTCATTGTCCTGTGAAACTTGGGCCGTGGGATATTTTCCACACCAGTGGAGAAGACATGTATCATACTGAATTGTGCCCTTTGATATCCTGCCGAAAAGGCCCAGATGCAATAGTCCGTGTGACAGCGTATCCCTGAGTCCTGTACATAAATCGGACATAACCAGCAAAGACGTTCCTTAGTGTTTCTGAATACCACGAGCTGTCAGGGCTGGGTATTTGTGAAGCCTTGTTCAATTGGCTGGAGCATGACTGAGGCTGAAACTTCACAGGTCAGCTGTGGCCTGATCGCTAGCCCTCATATCTTGTGGGGGAGGGGAAGAAAAGTTACTGGTAAGAGTCTCCAAAGCCCTGGTAGTGGACTGAAGCTGCCTGATGACCCACCTTGATCCAGGGCCCCTTTATTCCAGTGGGAGACCTTATAAATTTTTAGTGTCTAGAGATTTGAGTTGCCACTCTTCTTAGTGTTTGAAAACTACCTTTTTAATTGCAAGAGGGAATATAAACACACACCAACAAAAGACAGCACAACGGAAGGCAGCCCAGAGGCAGTCCTGCTGATTGCTCACTTCAGTTCAGAATATTTTGCATGCCTGGAATTTTCACCATCTCGGAGGTTTCCTCTGTGAGCAATTAAAGAACAGCCTGTAGATCCCAGAGTTTCCATAAAATAGTTCTTATTTAAACTTGCAGCATTTGGTCAGGTACTCTTCTGTTAAATTCTTTAAATACATCTTTGTTATTTAAAAAACAAAACAAAACACTGGGCACTGTGGCTCACGCCTGTAATCCCAACACTTTGGGAGGCCCATGTGGGAGGATCGCTTGAGGCCAGGAGTTTGAGACCAGCCTAGGCCAACATAGTAAGACTACTGCTCTCTACAAAAAAATTTTAAAAAGAAAAAGAATATGTAAATGGGGCTGGGCACAGTAGCTCATCCCTGTCACAGCAGCACTTTGGGAGGCACAGGTGGGAGGATCACTTGAGGTCAGTAGTTCAGAACCAACCTGGGCAATACAGCAAGACCCCATCTCTACCAAAAAAAAAAAAAAATTAGCTGGGCATGTTGGCACTTGCCTGTAATCCCAGCTACTAGGGAGGCTGAAGTGGGAGGGTCACTTGAGCCCTAGAATTTGAGGCTGCAGTAAGCTGTGATCATGCCACTGTACTCCAGCCTGGACAACAGAGTGAGACCCTATTTCTTAAAAAAAAGAAAAACAAACAAAAAAAAAACAAACAAAAACAAAAAAACCTTTAAAATTAAAATTATAAAGTACAAGGGGAGAATTGACACTACCGGCATATTATGAGCAGCCTCCTGCTCATGCCCTGCTCCCTGCTGGCTGCCAGCCCCGGTGTGTGAATGGCTCCTTTCTGTCTTTGCAGAGTGACGATTCAGACGAGGATGAGCCTTGTGCCATCAGTGGCAAATGGACTTTCCAAAGGGACAGCAAGAGATGGTCCCGGCTTGAAGAGTTTGATGTCTTTTCTCCAAAACAAGACCCAGTCCCTGGGTCCCCAGACGACTCCCACCCGCAGGACGGCGCCAGCCCGGGAGGCACGCTGATGGACCGCGGCGAGCGCCAGGAGGTGTCTTCCGTCCGCAGCCTCAGCAGCACTGGCAGCCTCCCCAGCCACGCGCCCCCCAGCGAGGATGCTGCCACCCCCCGGACTAACTCCGTCATCAGCGTTTGCTCCTCCAGCAACTTGGCAGGCAATGACGACTCTTTCGGCAGCCTGCCGTCTCCCAAGGAACTGTCCAGCTTCAGCTTCAGCATGAAAGGCCACGAAAAAACTGCCAAGTCCAAGACGCGCAGTCTGCTGAAACGGATGGAGAGCCTGAAGCTCAAGGGCTCCCACCACAGCAAGCACAAAGCGCCTTCAAAGCTGGGGCTGATCATCAGCGGGCCCATCCTGCAAGAGGGGGTGGATGAGGAGAAGCTGAAGCAGCTCAACTGCGTGGAGATCTCTGCCCTCAACGGCAACCGCATCAACGTCCCCATGGTACGAAAGAGGAGCGTTTCCAACTCCACGCAGACCAGCAGCAGCAGCAGCCAGTCAGAGACCAGCAGCGCGGTCAGCACGCCCAGCCCTGTTACCAGGACCCGGAGCCTCAGTGCCTGCAACAAGCGGGTGGGCATGTACTTAGAGGGCTTCGATCCTTTCAATCAGTCAACATTTAACAATGTGATGGAACAGAACTTTAAGAACCGCGAGAGCTACCCAGAGGACACGGTGTTCTACATCCCTGAAGATCACAAGCCTGGCACTTTCCCCAAAGCTCTCACCAATGGCAGTTTCTCCCCCTCGGGGAATAACGGCTCTGTGAACTGGAGGACGGGAAGCTTCCACGGCCCTGGCCACATCAGCCTCAGGAGGGAAAACAGCAGCGACAACCCCAAGGAACTGAAGAGGCGCAATTCTTCCAGCTCCGTGAGCAGCCGCCTGAGCATCTATGACAACGTGCCGGGCTCCATCCTCTACTCCAGTTCAGGGGACCTGGCAGATCTGGAGAACGAGGACATCTTCCCCGAGCTGGACGACATCCTCTACCACGTGAAGGGGATGCAGCGGATAGTCAATCAGTGGTCGGAGAAGTTTTCTGATGAGGGTGACTCGGACTCAGCCCTGGACTCGGTCTCTCCCTGCCCATCCTCTCCAAAACAGATACACCTGGATGTCGACAACGACCGAACCACACCCAGCGACCTGGACAGCACAGGCAACTCCCTGAATGAACCGGAAGAGCCCTCTGACATCCCGGAAAGGAGGGATTCTGGGGTTGGGGCTTCCCTAACCAGGTCCAACAGGTAACAATTTTTCTCCTCCCTCCAGGTGTGAGGCACGAGGGTCAGAAAGAGATTGCCTGTGCTTGTTCTCTGGGAGAAAGTGGGATTAAGTCTGGCATTCTTAGCCATGTCCATTCCTAAGGAAGGTGTCAGACCAGGAAGCACCAAAATTCAAAAAACGGATGTGATTGAATGGGTATGGAGTTCCGCTTGGGGAAGATGAAAAAAGTTCTGGAGAGAGTTGATAGAGATGGTCACACAATGAGAATGAACTTGGTGCCACTCAACTGCACACTTAAAAATGGTGAAAACGGTACACTTTATATTGCGTATATTTTCCCATAATGAGGATAAAGCATGGAATAGAAATCACGTCCTCTCAGTTCCTAAGATAAGATGCCAGCAAGCAGCCCATTGCTAATGTTGCTTCTATCTATTAAAAAGCCTTTGGGCCAAGCACAGTGGCTCACTGTAATCCAATACTTTGGGAGGCCAAGGTGGGAGGATCACTTGAGGCCAAGAGTTTGAGACCAGGCTGGACAACATAGGTAGACTCTGTCTCTACAAAAAATTTAAAAATGAGCCAGGCATGGTGGCACAGGCCTGCAGTCCTGGCTACTCAGGAGGCTGAGGCAGGAGGATCACTTGAGCCCAGGAGTTCAAGGCTGCAGTGAGCTCTGATGGCACCACTACCTGGGCAACAGAGCAAGAAAAAAATCAAATAAAATCAAATAAAAAGCCTTCACACTCACTTTTCTCTCCACTTCTCTCACAGGCACCGACTGAGATGGCACAGTTTCCAGAGCTCACATCGGCCAAGCCTCAACTCTGTATCACTACAGATTAACTGCCAGTCTGTGGCCCAGATGAACCTGCTGCAGAAATACTCACTCCTAAAGCTAACAGCCCTGCTGGAGAAATACACACCTTCTAACAAGCATGGTTTTAGCTGGTAAGAGTTTAAATGATCAGTCAACTGTCCTTGAAAGATATGTTTGGGGCCGGGCACGGTAGCTCACGCCTGTAATCCCAGCACTTTGGGAGGCTGAGGCGTGCGGATCACGAGGTCAGGATATCGAGACCATCCTGGCTAACACAGTAAAACCCTGACTCTACTAAAAATACAAAAAATCAGCCAGGCATGGTGGCGGGCGCCTGTAGTCCCAGCTACTCGGGAGGCTGAGGCAGGAGAATGGCGTAAACCCGGGAGGCGGAGCTTTCAGTGAGCCGAGATCGCGCCACTGCACTCCAGCCTGGGCAACAGAGCGAGACTCTGTCTCAAAATAAAAGAAAGATATTTTTGGTCAGCTCCATGAGGTTGTCCCCACAGTAAAAATATGACACTAATCACTCTCTCTACATTTTTTTTGTTTTGGTTTGGTTTTTGGTTTTTGGTTTTTTGGGTTTTTTTTGGTTTTTGTTTTTTGTTTGAGACAGGGTCTTGCTCTGTCACCTAGGCTGGAGTGCAGTGCAGTGGTGCAATCTTGGCTCACTGCCGCCTTGACCTCCTGGGCTCTAGCGATTCTCCCACCTCAGGCTCCAGAGTGGCTGGACTCCCGAGCAGGTGGTACTACAGTCGCTCTCCACCACACCTGGCTAGTTTTTTGTTTTTTGTTTGGTTTGGTTTTCTTCCATTTTGTAGAGATGCGGTTTCACGTGTTAACTAGGCTGGTCTTAAATTCCTGGGCTCAAGAGATCCACCCACCTCGGCCTCCCAGGTTGCTGGAATTACAGGTGTGAGCCGCCACACCAGCCACTCTCTATATTCTTGAGGCCACATTTGATATTGTTGAAGCCAGTGGAGTCTTAGGAAATTATCAGCGTGGGTTGGTTAATTGAGTTTTCAGCTCTCTGAGTGACAGATTGCCAGTTGATGGGGGAGAGAATGCCTTACTCTTGCATCACATGGTATAGGCACCTCCTTCCCAATATTAGAAATAATCCACTCTAAGTAAATATATGCACAATATCAGATCATATTTTTGGACGGAAGAAAAGAAAAACATTAAGATTTAATGAGACCATCTTTGAAATTCTTGATTTACAGTACCTGGTCTTATAACCCCATTCATGCCTTTTTGTAGAAATCATGTTGGGCCGGGTGTGGTGGCTCATGCCTATAATACCAGCCTTTTGGGATTCTGAGGCAGGTGGATCACATGAGGCCAGGAGTTTGAGACCAGCCTGGCCAACATGGTGAAACCCCATCTCTACTAAAATACAAAAATTAGCTGGGCATAGTGGCACGCACCTGTAATCCCATCTACTCAGGAAGCCGAGGCATGAGAATCCCTTGAACCCAGGAGGTGGAGGTTGCAGTGAGCCCCAAGATAAGTCTACTGCACTCCATCCTGGGCGACAGAGTAAGACTCTGTCTCAAAAAAAAAAAAGAAAAAGAAAAAGAAAAAATCATTTTGGATGCAATGCAAATATTTGTAGCATCATTAAAAAATCTACCTGTGCTAAAGAATTCAGGTCACTTTTTTTCTAGCAAAGACTCTCGAACAGTGAATAATTATTTTAAGGAATTCACTACTCTAACATATTATAGACTCAAATGTAGAGATGAAATGCATTGTACAAATTGTTGATAATTACTTTGAAAAATATAGCTCCTTAGTATATAGAATGTGAGGGGTAGGCTATAAGGCTAGATGGATCATCTAGCCTAATCCTGGTACATCTTAATTTTACTGCTATCAGTGCAAAGCAGAGAAATGTTTCTAGATTGACGTCTTAGTGCATTTTTCAGTGTCAGCTGGGAATCCTTAAGTCTTTTCAGTAATCTGAGTGTTTATTATCCAGTTGCACAACTACTGTATTTGATAAAAATGGAGAAGCCACCCATTTTATTAGTAGCACACTGTAGCAAACCCAAGTTACTTGAGAAAGTCGGCAAAGTAAGGAAACTTCTGTCTTCAGCTCCTCCTCTCCTTAGGACTCATAGTGGGTTTAACTTCAGCATCAAAGCGCCTCCTGTTCAAAGGCTGTTATTATGTGAGCCTTGCTAAATACAGAAGTTGTTTGTTCTGAATGACAGAAATAAGTATTGACCGGTTTATCCTCACATGCTTCAGATTCTCGGTGGGGATCGTAATGTGTTCTTTTCACATTCCGCCGTCGGGCTTTTCTCCCCCGACAAAGCGAGCATTATGCACACTTATAGCCGTGATACCATATACTTAACTGTATGGAAATACAAACTTAACTCTGCTCTTTCGTTTTACCTTTCCTGGAGCTATAAACAGTAACATGCCATGGCCACTGGTGAGCATTCAAAAAGCAAAGCAGTCTGTCTTCTCTGGAGTTCCTCTGTGTTTAGAGTCATGTTTTCCCTGCTGGCTATTTAAAACTGCATATTTTAGATTCTCGTTTCTGAGTTGCCCACCCCCATCCCACCAAACCCTCAAGAATCTGAAAGTCCATAATACTTCTTGAGTTCTGGTCAGCGTTTGCAGTGACTCAAAACTAACTGTAAAAACCTCACATGGTGGGATCTGTGGAGCAGGGAGGAATCCTACATGGCGTTCTTTTCCTGTTTGGCCTTGCCTTTCGGGTCCTGTTCAGAGAGGTCATTTGGAGAGCTGGAATTTCTGCTTGACAGCCTGAAATGCATGACATGGGTTTCCTGCTGTTGCATATACTGCTGGGGTGGACCTGGTTTCAGGACACCAGGGAGCCTGGGGTCGGCTCACAAAACCCCCATTGTTCCTTTTCCATCTTCCTTTAGAAACCTAAAAATGTAATGTTCTGCGGGTCATCAGCAGGAGAATTTATTATGACTTCAGGTCATTCACTGTTGAGCTCCGGAGTTGCCTCTCATTGTGTTAGGCTCTCATTGCTGTTTTCCCATCCTGTATTACCTGCATCTTTTGACCCTTAATGCTTTGGATCTCATCAAGAACTCAGAAGTGATTCTTATCCTTTTGTCAAGACAAAAGACACCTTGTTTTTCACGCTCTATCAGAAGCACCTAATTAGGATATTATACGTTGTTTTCTGCTTGTTCCTTCCTATACCGCCATTCTATGAGGAAATCCATCAGCTTCCTTAAGACTGCAGATCCCGGCCGGGCGCGGTGGCTCACGCCTGTAATCCCAGCACTTTGGGAGGCCGAGGCGGGCGGATCACGAGGTCAGGAGATCAAGACCATCCTGGCGAACACGGTGAAACCCCGTCTCTACTAAAAATACAAAAAAATTAGCCGGGCGTGGTGGCGGGCGCCTGTAGTCCCAGCTTCTAGGGAGGCTGAGGCAGGAGAATGGCGTGAACCTGGGAGGTGGCGGAGCTTGCAGTGAGCCGAGATTGTGCCACTGCACTCCAGCCTGGGCGACAGAGCGAGACTCCGTCTCAAAAAAAAAAAAAAAAAAAAAGACTGTAGACCCAATTCTCCAGGTTCAAGGTGGAAGGACACTCCCAACTGAGTAAATGAGACTGGACCTCACAACCCCAGCTCTTAGAAGATCTAGAACAGCACTGTCCACGAGAACCGTCTGGATGATAGGAACGTTCTTTATCCGCACAAACCAATACAGTAGGTACTGAGCACAAAAGGCGAAGGAGCACCTGAAGTGTGGCCAGAGCCACTAGGGAACTGAACTTGTCATTTTGTTTAATTTAAATTTAAGTAGCCACCATATTAGCACAGATCTGGAGCCCACAGGGTTTACCTGCAGAAGTGGACAAGTGTAGACAGACAAGCGAACATGGCTCCCCCGACACCACCAGCTCTGTGTTCTTTAACAGGGCCGTGCCCAAGTTCATGAAGAGGATCAAGGTTCCAGACTACAAGGACCGGAGTGTGTTCGGGGTCCCACTGACGGTCAACGTGCAGCGCACAGGACAGCCGTTGCCTCAGAGCATCCAGCAGGCCATGCGATACCTCCGGAACCATTGTTTGGATCAGGTGAGAGTGCTGCCTGCGGGTCTGCACACTCAGGGGAGCTCGGATTGCGTGCGGCTTCTTCTAGTTGTGTGGTGTGAACACTGCATCCATGTGAATGTACGCCACACTTAGTGTTGCTCTTCCAACAGGTTGGGCTCTTCAGAAAATCGGGGGTCAAGTCCCGGATTCAGGCTCTGCGCCAGATGAATGAAGGTGCCATAGACTATGTCAGCTATGAAGGACAGTCTGCTTATGACGTGGCAGACATGCTGAAGCAGTATTTTCGAGATCTTCCTGAGCCACTAATGACGAACAAACTTTCGGAAACCTTTCTACAGATCTACCAATGTGAGTGTCCTTTGATCTTAAGATTGTTGGTGTCGGGGAAAAATAGGACCCACTGAAGCTTGTAGCCTCCCTAATAGCATTCTTTTTTTTTTGAGATGGAGTCTCACTCTGTCACCTAGACTGGAGTGCTGTGGCGTGACCTCGGCTCACTGCAACCTCTGCCTCCCAGGTTCAAGCAATTCTCCCACCTCAGCCTCCCAAGTAGCTGGGACTACAGGAGAGCGCCACCGCATCTGGCTAATTTTTGTATTTTTAGTAGAGACGGGATTTCACCACATGGGCCAGGAAGGTCTCGAATTCCTGACCTCAAGTGATCCTCCCACCTCGGCCTCCCAAAGTGCTAGGATTACAGGTGTGAGCCACCGCGCCTGGCCTTGATAGTGTTCTTTTGACAAGAGGGTCTGCATGGTGACCTCTTGGAAACCCATGTCATCACTTTCTTCCCTGCCACCTTGTTTGTGGAGCAGGTTTCTGTATAGTTACTGAATGATGCGAAAATAAATTTCCCAGTCTCTAATGACTGATGCAATTGTACGTTTTCACCAGCAGATCCAAGTTAGGCTTTCATTAGTTTCTAGAACAGTGTTATCTGAGCACTCAGATAAAGATCAGGTACCAAGATCTCTTCCTCTCTCCACCTTGTCTACAGAAATTTCAGTTGCTTCACCTCCCTCTTGCTGGGCTGTTGGATTTAAAATTTCACAGGTCTGTGTGTTTTATCTTGCTGTAAAATGAATAAATAATCTTTTTCTGTTATTCATCTCAGTTTCTGCCAGAAATACTTGGGAAAACAATACCCATGCCCTTCTTACTTTTATGTAAAGCTTAAAGAAAACAGTTGTCTAAATTAATGATCAAGATCAGGATTATGGCTTTTACAGCCTTGTGTTTTTCTTGGCTCAGTGCGGTATTACAGCAATGTAATTTAAAAGCAGCCTTTCTTAGTGCTCAAATTGTCTCTAGGACTGGCACAGTGGACTTTATTTTATGAGAAATGGAGCTGGTCTGGATTATTTCATTAGTTGTTTCATCCTTTCATATTTTATAAAAACACAGGTCACATTTTCCTTGCCAAGGTATTTGTTATGTGTTGTAACCATGGAGCTGTTTAATCAGTTTGTCCTACGGAGCTACATTTGAGTGACTTGATTTTTCCACCACACGCTCTTTTAAAGAGTTGTCTATTCAAGGAGACCTGAAGATTGGGATCAGCATTTTCTGCATGTAGATTGTTTATGGGTTTATTTGCATTTGTATGTATTTGCATATTCATATGCATTTTTATAACAGCCTCTCAAGCATGCTTTCTAAAAACTTAAGATATTACTAATTCAATGTATTCTATGTATTAATTAAACTGAATGTTTTCGGTTCAATTCAGTTCAGAACTGAATATTTTAACAGCTTGCTTTTCCCATTTCAAGAATGAACAAATCAGTTAAACTCATGAAAATCTCCAGAGATACTGAACATTTTGTACTCAAGGCTGAGAGATCTCTGTTCTTACATTCTTGTACATATTTCAGATAAGATTTTTCATCGACACTAAACAAAAGTGTATAGTGTTTTCAGTAATTGAGATTGGTAAATTAGGGATTTTTTTTTTCTCATGCTTCGTTTAGAAAAAACTGTTCTGTAAACCAAAAGAACAGGCATCCTCTAGAGCCGAACTCTGAGGTGGATTTAAGAGTGTTTGGATATCGTGGGTGTTTAAAATTTTTTTTACTCCTTCACGAGGCAGGAAATACTTGAGGGTAGTGACGCCAGTGGCAATTCATAACTTTTCCCGTATTCACCTCTAGTACACTTTCTACAAGTGCTAGTTCAGTACTGGGCTGAGGTATTTGATGCCAGTATTTGCTTTGGGACATTTTCTTGCAATATCCATGCAAATTCACCAAGCTGATGGGGAAAGTGCTGGTGTCGTGCAGATGTGCCCAAGGACCAGCGCCTGCAGGCCATCAAGGCTGCCATCATGCTGCTGCCTGACGAGAACCGGGAGGTTCTGCAGACCCTGCTTTATTTCTTGAGCGATGTCACAGCAGCCGTAAAAGAAAACCAGATGACCCCAACCAACCTGGCCGTGTGCTTAGCGCCTTCCCTCTTCCATCTCAACACCCTGAAGAGAGAGAATTCCTCTCCCAGGTACGGGCTGCATGGGAGGTGCGGACACAGAGGGGGCAGCCTGCATTCTTCTAGGACTCTCTGTGTTTGTGGTTTTGTGGGAGTCTTTCCCGAAACAAGGAAGAAAGTTAGACCGCTGTATTAGTCCATTCTCACACTGCTAATAAAGACATACCTGAGACTGGTCTATTGGTGTCCATGAGAAAACAGTCTCACTGGACTTAACCCCCACAGACGAAATCCATCCAACTGATCCTTTTCCTCAGCTCTAAAGGAACTTGAAAAGTATTTCTTAGCTAGAGGCCTGGGGCCTAGTTATGCTAGTGAAGGTTAGGTTGCTTCTGAAAGTCGTACAGTGTTTAAATGTATGTTTAAATAGTTCCTTCTGAGACAGAGTCTCGGTCTGCTGCCCAGGCTGGAGTGCAGTGGTGCAATCTCAGCTCACTGCAACCTCTGCCTCCCAAGTTCAAGCCATTCTCCTGTCTCAGCCTCCCGAGCAGCTGGCACTACAGGCATGCGCTACCATGCCTGGCTAATTTTTGTATTTTTAGTAGAGACGGGGTTTCACCATGTTGGCCAGGCTGGTCTTGAGCTCCTGACTTCATGATCCACCTGCCTCAGCCTCCCAAAGTGCTGGGATTACGGCATGAGCCACCGCGCCTGGCCACATTTAAATAGTTCTTAAAGCTGAGTGGGGCAATCCAACTGCAATGGGATACAAAACTAGAGATGAGTAGAGGAGAGAGATCAAATAAGATGAAGACAAAAGCTCAAGGAAACAATGGACTCAGCCCTCACCTGTGGGAGGGGGCCTGTGTATTCAGGCAGGTAAAGACGGTGACACCGTTTACTCCAACTCCCAGGGACTCCTTTCCCACACTTCTCAGAAGCTGCTCCCCTACCATGCAAACACTGCCCCTACAAGCTGCCCTGTTCCCAATAGGAACCTATTTAATAAAATGGTTTTAATCACGTTGATTTCATCAAAAGCATATCTCTTTAACGTTTTTTGTGTGTTGTTGACAAAACTCTGAGATACTCTGGTAAGCAAAGTCAAAACACTCTTAATGAATTTAACAATAAACAGGTTCCAGTGAAAAATTTTTTTTCTCTTTTCTTTGGGTATCCTGGAATAATACCTGGATGAAAAATATATAAATACTTGAACTGTTCCCCTCCTGTGTTTCTTCTATCTAGGGTAATGCAAAGAAAACAAAGTTTGGGCAAACCAGATCAGAAAGATTTGAATGAAAACCTAGCTGCCACTCAAGGGCTGGCCCATATGATCGCCGAGTGCAAGAAGCTTTTCCAGGTAAGGAATTGAGAAGGTTGGCTCCTTTATTAAGGACAATGTGAATAGGTACAAAGTCTTAGGCTTGATACTTGTTCGTGTCTTACCTGAAGACCTTTTCCACAGCTGGAGATGGTATAAATAGCCGAGAATGTCTTATTTACATATATTATAATGTATCAGCTAGAGTTAATCATGCTTAATGAAATTGTCCCTTTAGTTAGAAAGGAAAAGCAGCCGGGCGTTGTGGCTCACGCCTGTAATTCTAACACTTTGGGAGGCTGAGGCTGGTGGATCACGTGAGCTCGGGAGTTCAAAACCTAGGCAACATGATGAGACCTCATCTCTACAAAAATATTTAAAAATGAGCCGGGCATGGTGGTGTGCACCTGTAGTCTCAGCTACTTGGGAGGCTGAAATGGGAGGATCACCTGAGCCCAGGGAAATGGAGGTTGCAGTGAGCCAAGATTCTGCCATTGCACTCCAGGCTGGGTAACAGAATGCGACTCTGCCTCAAAAAAAAAAAAAAAGAAAGAAAGAAAGAAAAAGGAAAAGAAAAAAAGGCAACAAATTATCTGGAATTAAACTTCTGTATTCACTTCCATATCTGAGAAACCTACTTTGATCGATGTAATTTACTCCCCCTACTGTAACTTTCCAAAGAAGACCTTACATGGGAATAAGGTTTCAGATACATTGATGGAGGTGATCTGTTCATATCCTCATGGTACCACGTGAGGTCAGCATTATAGCCCATCTCTGGCAGAAAGATGCCTGCGCTGCTTTAAGGACCAGGCCACTGTTCCTGCCCAGCCTTTTCCACTGATGGACATTGAGATTGAGTACAGGTGGACTCACCTCCTTTCTGTCTGTCATGTTCCGCACAGGTTCCCGAGGAAATGAGCCGATGTCGTAATTCCTATACTGAACAAGAGCTGAAGCCCCTCACTCTGGAGGCACTCGGGCACCTGGGAAATGATGACTCAGCTGACTACCAACACTTCCTCCAGGACTGTGTGGATGGCCTGTTTAAAGAAGTCAAAGAGAAGTTTAAAGGCTGGGTCAGCTACTCCACTTCGGAGCAGGCTGAGCTGTCCTATAAGAAGGTGAGGCTTCACCCTGTTGTCGGCTAGTTGAGTCCAGGCATCGAGGCTTGGGTCCATCAGCGATAACATGCTTTTGCCAACTAATCTCTCCGGGGATCTGTAGCCCACACCCTCCCTTGTAGAGCTGGGGACCTGGGTGATTCAGATCCCTCTGGTGAGAGTGGAAACTGGGCAAAGGCAGAGTAATTTTCATCCCGTGTAACACTTGGGAGAGGATTTCAACTATTTCTAATGAAGTCCTTTGGCTCTACAGAATCACACTAGACTTCCCTAGAATGTTTTGCTAATGGCATTGAGCTGTGGAACATCCTATGACATACTTCGATTTTTCCGTAATTTGGTCAGAAACCCTTTGCACTCTTCTCTGTTCTTAGTTAGTGTTCTCTTGGCCCTTTAATGAGCAGGGATCCTTCGGGGGAAATTAATTCCAATTAGGACTAGTAAACCTCTTGAGGGCAGGGGCATCTTGTAAGGCTCAGCAGGATAGGTCCATCGGAGGTATATGTCGATGCCGCCTCTACCATCTTGAAAATAAATAAACAACGGGAGTAGGCTGGGTGGCCTTGCAGGCTTTGGAAATGAGTGCAAATGATTGATTTTTTATTTTTATTTTTTTATTTTTGAGATGGAGTCTTGCTCTGTCACCCAAGCTGGAGTGCAGTGGCGCCGTACCGGCTCACTGCAACCTCTGCCTCCCGGGTTCAAGTGGTTCTCCTGCCTCAGCCTCCCAAGTAGCTGGGACTGCAGGCACCTGCCACCATGCCTGGCTAATTTTTGTATCTTTAGTAGAAAAGATGGGGTTTCACCATATTGGCCAGGCTGGTCTCAAACTCCTGACCTTGTGATCTGCCCATCTTCACCTCCCAAAGTGCTGGGATTATAGGCGTGAGCCACCACACCCGGCCAGTGACTGATAGTTCTTTATTGCATGCACCGTGATACAGGTCCCAGAAAAACAAAACAAATGTCATAATTTATTTTGTTTTGTTTCGTTTTGAGATGCAGTTTCATTCTTATCACCCAGGCTGGAGTGCAGTAGTGTGATCTCGGCTCACTGCAAAATCCGCCTCCTAGGTTCGAGTGACTCTCCTTCCTCAGCCTCCCAAGTACTTGCACTTACAGGTGCCTGCTACCACGCCTGGCTAATTTTCTTATTTATAGTAGAGACAGGGTTACACCATGTTGGCCAGGCTGGTCTTGAACTCCTGACCTCAGACGATCCACCCGCCTCAGCCTCCCAAAGTGCTGGGATTATAGAAATAAGCCACAGCACCCAGCCCAAATGTCATAATCTGACCAGAGTTGACAACAGTTTTTGTTCACTTTCTGGCTTGCTCTTAAAGCCTAGGGATAGCAACCTATTTAAGTAATAGATTTTTTAGCCCCCCAATATTTATATATTGATTATATTGTTTATATGATTTATATAATCAATTAACATTGATTATATGTGACTAAAATTGTTAGTCTAACTAACAATTTGACTTCAAAAACTAGGTGTGTACGGATTGCCTTGGCACTGAGAAATATATCCTCTTTCCAGGTGAGCGAAGGACCCCCTTTGAGGCTTTGGAGGTCAACCATTGAAGTCCCTGCTGTGCCAGAGGAAATCTTAAAGCGCCTGCTTAAAGAACAGCACCTCTGGGATGTAGACCTGTTGGATTCAAAAGTGATTGAAATTCTGGACAGCCAAACTGAAATTTACCAGTATGTCCAAAACAGTATGGCACCTCATCCTGCTCGAGACTACGTTGTTTTAAGGTGAGCACTTCCAAATTGATTTTTTGTGACAAGGATGACTCCGTATATGAACCAAGCCTATATGTCACTGATCTTACAAGATGGTATAATTATTTAAAGTAGAGGCCAGGCATATGATGGCTCACACCTGTAATCCCAGCATTTTGGGAGGCCAAGACAGGAGGATCACTTGAGGCCAGGAGTTCAAGACCAGCCCGGGCAATATAGCAAGACCCTATCTCTGCAAAAAATTTTTAAAACTTAGCTAGATGTTGTGGTGCAGCCTGTAGTCTTAGCTACTCGGGAGGCTGAGGCAGGAGGATCCCTTGAGCCAGGAGTTTGAGGCTGCAGTGAGCTGTGAGTATGCCACTGTACCGCAGCCTGGGCAACAGAGCAAGACCTTGTTTCTAAATAAACAAAACAAAACATATGCCTCCAGAAAAGTAGTGAACACCTTCAAATATGGAAAACAGATCTCCATTTATTCTAGCAATGTGTTCCTCACTGAGAATGGTTTGAAGTCCTTGGTAACTGAGCTCGGAAAGAGAGGCGCCTTCCAATGAATACGCTCATTGGTAGCAGATTTTTGCCCCTTTTAGGATAGATTTGCTTGTCAGAAACAGCTAGTGAATGAATAAGCCAGGAAATAACATTTCAGTCCCAAGGGAGATGTGGTTAAGGCTGATTTATGTGTAATTCATAAATTCTCTTGAGATATTACTGAAAGAAGAATTCCAGAAATCTTTGAGGAAATGTCACGTTGGAAGTCCAGACCTTTTCAAACAGCCAGCGCTCCTTTAGGTGTCTGTGTTCCAAGACATTTGTGAAATAGGAAAAAATGGTTTTAAGCTACACTTCAGATTGGCTCTTTTTTCAAAGAGGAGACTGTCTGAGCACATAAACCCTCTGTAACAGCGGCTCTGTATAGAGTTCCTCATTCGGGAGTCCTTGTATGGTGTCTTCATGCGTATAATGCTGCTCTAACAGAATGTCACAGACCGGGCAATTTATAATGAACAGATATTTATTTGGCTCATGGTTCTAAAGGCTGGGAAGTCCAAGATCAAGGAGTTGCATCCGGTTGTTTGTTTGTTTGTTTGTTTGATTTGGGGACGTGGTTTCATTCTGTTACCCATGCTAGGGTGCAGTGGCACGTTCATGGCTCACTGAAGCCTTCACCTCCCAAGCTCAAGCAATCCTCCCCCCTCAGCCTCCCAAGTAGTTGGGACTACAGGCATGTGCCACCACGCCTGGCTAACTTATTGATTGCTTCTGGTGGAGACATGGTTTCACTATATTGTCCAGGCTGGTCTCAAACTCCTGGGCTCAAGCGATCCTCCTACCTCAGCCTCCCAAAGTGCCAAGATTACAGGCATGAACCACCATGCCCAGCCTAGTGAGGGTCTTCTTACTGTGTCCTCCCACAGTGGAAGGGCAAAGAGAGGGCAAGGGAGAGCAAAAGAGAAAATGTGTAGCTTTAAGCCATTTTTATTTATATATTATTTAAATATTTATTTATTTTGAGATAGAGGGTCTCACTTTGTTGCCCAAGTTTGAGTACAGTGGCATGATTACAGCTTAAGCAATCCTACCACCTCAGACCCCCGAGTAGCTGGGATTTCAGGGGCACACCACCATGCCTGGCTAATATTTTTTATTTTAGTAGAGATGAGGTCTCACTATGTTGCCCAGGCTGGTCTTGAACTCCTGATCTCAAGCAATCCTCCCTCCCCAGCTTCCCAAAGTGCTGGGATTAAAGGCGTGAGCCACGGAACCCAGCCTCAAGCTCTTATAATTGGCATTAATCCAGCTCCCATTAGGCCCCACCTCCCAACACTGTTGTATTGGGGATTCAGTTTCCAGCACATGCTTTTTGGGGAACACATGTACACCATAGCAAGTAGTTTAGAGGATGCCATTTACCTAGGCCTGGGTCACACAGCATGGCCACTGAGCCTGACCCGTCGTCACCCCACTGCAAATAGTGAAGAGTGAAGCACGATTTTAAACTTGGCTTCTATGAAATTGCATCATTTCCGTCTCTGGTTTTGTCTCTACAGAACCTGGAGGACTAATTTACCCAAAGGAGCTTGTGCCCTTTTACTAACCTCCGTGGATCACGATCGGGCTCCTGTGGTGGGTGTGAGGGTTAATGTACTCTTGTCCAGGTATTTGATTGAACCCTGTGGGCCAGGAAAATCCAAACTCACCTACATGTGCAGAGCTGACTTAAGGTATGTTGTGATTCTGATTTTTTTTATATGGTGAGGGTCATGAAGGAAATTCAGACTTTTTGTCTAATGCAAAGAATGCCTTAAATGAACACATCATTGTGTCCTGGTGACTTCATGAAGAGTGGTGTTTATAAAGTAGCATTTCATGTTTGTTGGTCTTCCAGCGACCACGTCCTAATTTGGATCCCTTAGAAAATGTAGTTCTAAAGCAAAGCAAATATGGTAGTTCGGCCATGAATTCAAAGCCACAGGAAATGATAGATTTTATGCATTTGAACTAGCAAACAGACGTTTCTCATTTTATTTCCCTGCTTTCTAACTTAAATGATTCATCTGCTTTTCTTTCTTTTCTCTGATAGGGGCCACATGCCAGAGTGGTACACAAAATCTTTTGGACATTTGTGTGCAGCTGAAGTTGTAAAGATCCGGGATTCCTTCAGTAACCAGAACACTGAAACCAAAGACACCAAATCTAGGTGATCAGTGAAGCAAAGTAACCGCTTCCACCACCAGGGTGTTTGTTTCTAGAACCTTTGCCAGTCCTTGAAGAATGGGTTCTGTGTCTAATCCTGAAACAAAGAAAACTACGTGCTGGAGTGTAGGAATTGACTATAGCAATTTGATACATTTTTAAAGCTGCTTCCTGTTTGTTGAGGGTCTGTATTCATAGACCTTGACTGGAATATGTAAGACTGTGCAAAAAAAAATGTATTTGTATTCTTATTCAGATTGCTTCTGAGAAGCAAAACTCTTTAAATACATTATGGAAGATAATGAAGATACTTCATTCTCTCGTGATACCAGTGTATGCGTACCTGTGTCGCTTTATTTGCAGTGTGTTGAGGGACTGGTGTATCCACTGGAATAGCTGGTACTCTTTGACGTGTTTTCTCACCAAGATGAGCAAAGAAAGGTTTGCACAGAGGAGTGTGAATGTGTGTTTGTTGCTGGTTGAATGGAATAGATGTCTAAGATGGATTCAGTGTCGGGCACACTGAGACACCTCCAAGAAGGAGATTGATGCGTCAGGTTCAGTTTAACCTGGAATATCTGACTACCCATGAATCCACCCAGAAAGGGGGCCCAACACCCTTGTCCGTTTATGCCTTGTTTTTTTTTTTTTCCATGTTACTAAGCGTATTCCTTCTCCACCAACCTCTTTTGTACTTTGATTGTAATAGATTGGCTCTGACACCCATTTCAAATGCAGTTTATTTTTAGACCTGATTGCAAATAGTGATGTAGTTTTAACCAGTATGGATTAGTTCAGGGATGAACTGCTCCCTCCGGCCTTACTGGCTCTGATCCACGGGGTTTTGTTTTGTTTAAGCTGAGATACAAAAACTGAACATGATAACACTTACTCTTAAATCAAGCATCAAAACGTTTTCCCTGTTAGAATTCTTTGCATTTTTGGGTTTGTAACAGAAACGCTTTAAGACACTATATTTGGGAATATAGGAAACTGTGTGGCCCAAGGAAATCCCTGTAAATTTAACCCGCCTACGAAAGGCTTTTTCCCCGCCTTTGGTTGTTAACAGCATTCCTGAAAGCCACATGTGTTTATTAATTGGGTTTGTTGTTATCAATAGGTTTTCTGGTTTTATGACTTTTTGTCTTATTTTATTTTTCCTACAGTTCTTTCTTTTTTCTCCCTTAGAATGCCCTTGAAATATATTTAAGTGGTAATGAAAAATAGGCATCATAGTAAAAAACAACAAGAAAACCAACTCAAACCAGTGAAGTTTTTTAGAAGGGTGGTCTTTATTCAGGTTTTACTGTAATGGTAAGGATTGACTCAAGAGACAGTATTAGTAAATTTATTTTGTGTGGATCAAAAGTGAATAATGTATGAATGAGAGTTGTAAGAAGGATTTTTATTTTGTTATAATTTAGTTACCATTTTCAGTGTTATTTCAAAGGTTCTTTGAAGAATTTCGGGGCAGGGGGTCAGATTAGAGTTTTAAAATTTGAGTATTTTGGATATCAGTGTTCCTCATGAAGATATACTTGGATATTCAATTTTGATGGCTTCCAAATTTGTAAGATTGTATGTTGTATATACCATTCTATTAAGAAACATGTCCACTGTGCTTTCAAACATAGATAAAGCATGATAAAGATTATTATTTAAGATATACTTGTATTTATACCTCAGATATTCTTTTGGGTTTTGTACCTCAAGGCTTTTTTCTCCTTATTGTAAATACACTTTACGTGAATACAGTCTAAGTGAAGAAAATAAATAAAAGGAAGAGGTTTATAACTTGCTCTATATCTGTACAGAATATAATCAATAAGTGCACTATTAAATGTTTAAAGTAAGGGAAAAGTCTGGGCTGCCTTCCTTAATATTGCATCTCACTCCCACCCTTAAAACCACACATTGCAAAGCATAGCATTTTAGCATCAGCTACAATCAAAAGAGTGATTTGCTGAAGGAAAAATCGGACTGCAAATCATTCCAAGGCCCAACTGCAACTGAGCCCCCCACTCCCAACAGGAAACCCTGGTGAAGGTTCAGGAAGCACGGAGATTCTCTCCAAACAAAGGTCCAGTTAGGAAACGACGCTGAAAGGATGACGAGAACATGCAACAGCAGAAAGATGCTTGCAAGCAGAGTCAGGCTCGCCGATGAATGCCACAAAAAAGGTCTCTTTCCCACTATTTAATTTGACAAGAGAAAAATTTGAAGGATATGAACATTTTCAAGAACTCTGCTGAGGTCAATTAGAGCGCCATCACAACTTATTTGTGTGACTAATTGTCTAGATTGTAAGCTCGTTGAGGGCAGGGCTCGTCTCCTACACATCTTTATAATCCCCTGCAGCAGCTTTCAGTATTTTGTACTTGTAGGCACCTAATAAATTTATTATTTGCTAAACTGAACTGATTGGATTAGCTTGTTATTGCAAAGGGAAGAGCATCTAGGATGCCCATCATCTTAAAGCCTCCTTTTCATTCATTGCTGATTTTCAGATGACAGAGACTGGAAATTGTCCAACTTCATGGGATCTTAAGTTTTAAACTGAAAAAGACAAATTATTTAACCTGATGGAGTCTTAAATTTAAACTGATGAAGGTGACACAGATTATATAGATAGTATGGCTACTGATTTTAAACAGGTTGTGATGGCATTTTAACAAATCCCATGTCTCACAATGTGATGTCTGTCTTAGAAGAGGTTGCATTTCAACAAATATTTACTTTGGGCATAGAAAAAGGTCGGGGGTGGGGGGACCCTAACCTTATCATAATTTGTTTTGTTTTTTGTTTTGTGGTTTGTTTTTGAGACAGCGTCTCACTCTGTTGCCCAGGCTGGAGTGCAGTGGTATGATCAATGCTCACTGCAGCCTTGACCTCTTTGGCTTAAGCAATCCTCCCAACTCGGCTTCTCAAATAGCTGGGACTGCAGGCGCATACCACCACACCCAGCTAATTATTGTATATTTTGTAGCAATGGGGTTTCACCATGTTGCCCAAGCTGGTCTCAAACTCCTGGACTCAAGCAATCCCCCATCTCGGCCTCCCAAAGTCCTGGGATTACAGACATTAGCCACCATGTCCAGCCTTCCCCTTATCATTTTTTAAAAGACACACACACACACATCAGGGACTTTTTTTTACTTGGCTCTTCAGACCTGGTTTGTTCAGAGCTGTATAAAATAAAGATCAAAATGTCTTAGGCCTCAATACCTAATACTTTAGTTATTTGAAGAGATCAGGAGTCATTGGTTCCCAATAGTTTACAAGGTTACCAAGGTGGGAGTAGCCACCCTCACAAGCCCCCACTGTGGGTTTAGATTGCTCTTGTCACACCACCTACTACGTGCTTAATGCATTTTGTCAGTTTTTCACTAGCTGTGTACCCCACACTGGAGATCAAGCTGTAAGCAAGGTCGGCATCACTCTGCCTTTGCAGAATTAAAATCTGTCCTCACAGATTTTAAAACAGAAATGTCAGTGTCACGTGGTGAGCACTAGGACAAGTTCCTATGCACTCAGGAGGAGAAGCGAAGGGCTTAACAAAGCTCAAGGTAATTGCTTTACACACTCCAAGCATCTTATCTACCAATTTAATGGAATAAGTTGGGCAAATCTAACAACATCGCATGATTCTTTAAGGAGTTTGTTTTTCAGGGCTGTGGAGACAACTGAAATTTTTGAAAAGTAAGATCTAAAGAAAAATGAAGGAAGACAATCCGATATAGGTACTTTCCAACACCACTAGGTAGGGGAGTGCAGAAAGAGAGGGGTGATAGGGGTGTGGGGGATTTTACAGCTGCATTCATGTGTCTTTACAGCACTTTTATCCTCTTTTCATATGCTTACTTAAGCCTCACATGCACCCCGTGAAGCCTATGTGTCCTTACCACTCTATAGGCAGAATATGACTTAGAGCAGGTGTCCCCAACCCCCAGACTACAGGTACCTGTCCCTGGCCTGTGAGGCCACACAGCAGGAGGCCAGCAACAGGCCAGTTAGCGTTACTTCCTGCCTGAGCTCCACCTCCTGTGGGATGGGCGGCATTAGAATCTCATAGGAGCGTGAACCCTATTGTGAACTGCACATGCAGGGGATCTAGACTCCACACTGCCTGGGATCTGATGATCTGAGGTGGAACAGTTTCATCTCAAAATCATTCCCCAACCTCTTCCGCAGAACAATGGTCTTCCACGAAACCGGTGCCTGGTGCCAAAAAGTTTGGCGAGCACTGGCTTCAAGAGTTAGTGACTAATTAAAGCTCCCAGACCCAGAAGAACGAGAACTGTGAATCCAGCTCACATCCACGTTCCTCACACCATCTGCCCTTTGCTGATCGCTCCCTAATTTAGAGGCGATTTCTCAGCAAACCAATCCACCATGGCTGCAAGATTAGAATCAGGAAGAACTAGGAACATGAAAGTCCACAACAAAATAGCTTCTGTGAATGGAAAATAGAAACTTGGGACACCAATTCACTCTGCCAAAAGAAAACAATTAAGCTGAGAGCTGATCATGCATGAAACTGCCTTTTTCTGTTGTTCCTAAGCAGATACCTACAGATAAAAGGTTAAATATCTGTGGAGATAGCTACTCTGTATTCACATTACCTTATGTAAAGTGCCCATTTACTGAGCACCAAACAAAGATATAATTGACTATTCCCCTGCCTGCTTTAAAAAAAAAAAAAAAAAAGATGGAGTCCCACTTTGTCACCCAGGATGGAGTGCAATGGCACAATCTTGGCTCACTGCAACCTCCACCTTCCGGGTTCCAGAGATTCTCCTGCCTCAGCCTCCTGAGTAGCTGGGACTACAGGCGCACGCCACCATGCTCAGCTAATTTTTGTATTTTTAGTAGAGACGGGGTTTCACTATGTTGGCCAGGCTGGTCTCGAACTCCTGACTTCAAGTGATCCACCTGCCTCGACCTCCCAAACTGCTGAGATTACAGGCATAAGCCACCATGCCCAGCCCCCTACCTGCTCCTTTTCTCTTGCAACTGGTGGATTTAGTAATACCCTCCCTCTTTCCCCCTCCAACCAGCTTTTCCCCTTTAAATACTGAAGCCTCAAAATCATCTTTGTAGAAATTCACAGACCTGTCTTCCAGGCATTGTCCTTAACCTTGGCAAAATAAACATCTACATTGATTGAGACCTGTCTCAGATACTTACTGGTTTATGCCACCTTAGTCAGAGTCCCAAGGAAATTCTGTCACCCTATTACTGAGATGACAGGAGAATTTAAATTGGTGAAGATAAGTAGGAGGAGAAAGTTTCATTTCAGGTTGATAGTTGAAAGAATTTGTAGTTCTGTGTGGCAAATCAAATATATTATTTGAAATGTACAGACTCCGCTTTTCCTCCTTGTAACACATAGGACTTGATTCTCCCCTTGTGCAAGAACAGAACAGTTAATGACAAATGTGGTCTGATCACAGCCCACCCATTCCCTCTTATCATGCGTTTCTTAGTGGGTACACAGGAACATCACTGACAGGCTTCTTAACTTGCACCCCAGGACCAGAATATGAGTCTTGTGACTCTTTCTGCAACACTTCTTAACGCCCTCCCCACCACACAAGAATATCAGGAAGTGCTACGGAGATATTTGTGAAGGTGCTTTGAAAAGCAAGGGTTATTCAGCTGTAAGGGAGCACTCAGGAAAGCAAAGTGGAACCGAACCCAGCTGCTTTCCCTCCCCTGCCCGTTGAAGCATACATTAATGACTCTAAAGCAGAAATCCCAAACAATGAGATCATGGCATGCATGTCATCTTGGTGTTCCATCAGGATGCAATTTGCCTAAGGAATTTAAATTCCATTTGCCTAAGGAATGCAAATTATAACAAATCCTAAAAAGCCTGTGGCAGGAAAAGCTCAGGTAGGTCTGCACAGTTGCAATGAGTTTGGGCCCATTCTCTAGGGGATGGTGAGACTTGCAGGCAGGGAGTTTGCTAAATCATGTTGGTAGCTGTAGCCCAAAGTAATTATCTTTGCTGTGTATACACAGCTCCCATGAGAACAGCTGGCTTGTCTGTCCGGACTGAAGGCTGTGTTGACACCTATAGTAATAAACACCTTTCTGTACAAAATTTTCAACCATTGAATTTTTTTTTAAAGGGGAGGGGAGTTCAGGGCTAAAAGTGTTACAACTCATAAGGGCTTCTCATTTCCTTTTCTCTCTCTCTCTCTCTTTTTTTTTTTTTTTTTTTTTTTTGAGATGGAGTCTCACTCACTCTGTCACCCAGGCTGGAGTGCAGTGGCATGAACTCGGCTCACTGTAACCTCCTTCTGGGTTCAAGAGATTCTCCTGCCTCAACCTCCCAAGTAGCTGGGATTACAGGTGTGCACCACCATACCCGGCTAATTTTTGCATTTTTAGTAGAGACGCAGTTTCACCGTGTTGGTCAGGCTGGTCTCAAAGTCTTGACCTCATGTGATCCGCTCACCTTAGCCTCCCAAAGTGCTGGGATTACAGGTATGAGCCACCACGCCCAGCCTTTTTCCTATTAAGATACAAAACAGTGGCCTGGAGCAGTGGCTCACGCCTATAATCCCAGCTCTCTGGGAGGCCGAGGCGGACAGATCACGAGGTCAAGAGACCGAGACCATCCTGGCCAACATGATGAAACCCCTGTCTATACTAAAAATACAAAAAGTAGCAGGGCGTGGTGGCGGGCTCCTGTAGTCCCAGCTGCGCGGCAGGCTGAAGCAAGAGAATCACTTGCACCTGGGAAGATGGAGGTTGCAGTGAGCCAAGATCATGCCACTGCACTCCAGCCTGGTGACAGAGTGAGATTCTGTCTCAAAATAAATAAATAAATAAATAAATACAAAACACTGCGGAAAGGAAAAACCTTACTCTTCTTATGACTCTGAGAATGGCACTCACCAACCATGCTAAGTGATGTGTTTCTGCAAAAACAGTCTGATTTACAAGGAGGTGATTTCAAAAGCTTTTGGGATTACGGGCACTTTTAAAATACAAATGTGTTAGGCCCAAGTCTGAATGGACATGCTGTGAGCTACCATTTATTATAATATTATAATACACCGGGTAAGAGAATATGTGCTTTATATACAGTTAATATCTCATTTCAATTTCATAGTACCAGGCATGGTGGCTCACACCTTGTAATCCCAGCACTCTGGGAGGCTGAGGCAGGTGGATGGTTGTAGAGCAGGAGTTTGAGACCAGCCTGGGCAACATGGCAAAACACCATCTCTACAAAAAGTACAAAAAATTAGCTGGGCGTGGTGGCCCACCTGTAGTCCCAGCTACTCTGGAGGCCGAAGTTGGAGGATTGCTGCAGACCAAAAAATGGAGGCTGCAGTGATCATGCCCCTGCATTTCAGCCTGGGTGACAGAGTGAGACCCTGTCTCAAAAAAATAATAAATACGTAAATTTCATAGCAGCCTTTTGAGGGAGAGAACTTATTAGCCTCATTTTACAGATGGAAAAGTTTGAAGAGATAGGAAAGCTTAAAGAAATATAGTAGCTACATAATATTTACAAATGGACTCAATAAATTTTAGGGCGGTACTTAGAACATTCTGTGATGCTGGAGATGTTCCTTATCTGCCTTGTCTAATATGGTGGTCGCTAGCACAAGTGGCTGCAGCTAGTGTAACTGAGGAGTTGAATGCTTAATTTTATTTAATCTTTTATTAATTTAAACTTAAATAGCCTCATGTGGCTAGTGGCTACTGTATTTGTATAATGCAGATGCTATTTCAAAGATCTAAGAATATTTCCAAGCAATCTAAACCCTATCGCTCTCTTGGCCTATATAATAATGCTCTTAAGAAAGAAATAGGATGGATGTGGTAGCTCACGCCTGTATCCCAACACGTTGAGAGAGGGAGGAAGGAGGATCACTTAAGCCTAAGAGATCCAGACCAGCCTGGGCAACATAGGGAGATCCCATCTCTGTGGCAAAAAAATTAAAAATTAGCTGGGCATGGTGGTTCACATCTGTAGTCCCATCTACTTGGGAGGCTAAGGTGGGAGGATCGCTTGAGCCCAGGAGTTTGAGGCTGCAGTGAGCTAGGATCCCACCACTGCACTTCGGCCTGGGCAACAAGTAAGACCCCATCTCAAAAAAAAAAAAAAGGAAAAGAAAAAGAAGAAAGAAAGAGAGTGGAGATGAAGAAAGAAGGAAGGAAGGAGGGAGGGAGGGAGGGAAGGAAGGAAGGAAGGAAGGAAGGAAGGAGGGAGGGAGGGAGGGAGGGAGGGAGGGAAGGAAGGAAGGAAGGAAGGAGGGAGGGAGGGAGGGAGGGAAGGAAGGAAGGAAATGAAGACAGACGAAAGACAGAAGAGAGAGAGAGAGAAAGGAAAGAAAGAGAGAAAGAAAGAAAGAAAAAGAAAGAAAGAAAGAGAAAGAAAGAAAGAAAAAAGAGAAAGAAAGAAAATAAAAGGAATGAACAGAAATACTGTAATATTTGTAAAAACCTAACTGGCCATATTTCAGGTCAGATAACATCAACTCAACATTCTGCCTGCCACAAGACTAAAACGGCATCTCCACCACCTATGGCCAGCCTCCACATTTCTCAAGCCAGAGTTGGATAACCTCTTTTGTTTGCTGCTAGGGAATCTACACATCTCCAGACTAGAGATAAAGATGCAGCTGATCCGAAAAGAATGCCTAATAATTCAGACTATTCTTGGCTCGCTGCAACTCTCACAGACATTGCTGTTTCAGCAACCACAGCTGTCATTTTGTGGTCTGTTTCTGTCTGTTCCTGTTATTTTGTGTGTCTGTTCCCTTGTCTCTGGTATCGTGGCTTCTTTTCATGTTGGTAAGACTGGCCATTCAACAGCAGCATTCAGAGCCCAGAGTCAGCTTTGATGGAAGGAGTCTCTGATCCAGGTTTGATAAGAGAGGTCTGCACCCAAAAGTCAGCAGTAACAATTCTGAGACAAAGACGCATCTTCCTTAGTGGTTTCTAGACTTTGGCCTCCAAAGGATCTTTGTTATATTCCTTAACCTGCTCCACCTTTTCCACAGTTTTCAAATATTTCTCATATTACACAGTATAATTGTTCGAGGAAGAAATGTATTCATTTTCTTATTTTCAGTGTATACACGTATTATTTATAACTGTAAATCAAGGTTGGAGGCCTCTCAGAAAGAAAAGTGAAATAACTTTTATTGGCATACAATTTGGGTACTCTCCGTGAAAAGCAGTTTTCTAAGGTTTTTAAAACTGAAGGCTGTGGGATCTTAAAATCAAAACAATTGAATTCATGGATGTAGTAGGATTGTTACCAAGGGCTGGGAAGGGTAGTGGGAAAAAGTGTATATGGTTAACGGGTGCAAAACAAAATAGAAGCAATGAATAAGACCTACTATTTGATAGCACAACAGGGTGACTATAATCAATAATAACATAACTGTGCATTTTAAAATAACCTAAAGAGTGTAACTGGATTGCCTGTAACACAAAGGATAAATGCTTGAGGGGACGGACACCCCATTCGCTATGATGTGATTATTTTACATTGCATGTCTGCCTCAAAGCATCTCCTCTATTCCGTAACTATATACACCTACTATGTACTCACAAAAATTAAAAATTAAAAACTTTTTTTTTTTAAATCTCAAGGCTGTCTAAGGCCATTCACTTCAACAATCCGAAGTCTGCAGCACAGTGACAGTTCCTGGCTCTCTCCAGCACTCAGCACAGGAGGTGATTAATCAAGGAAATGGGGGATTTAACATCTGTCCCAGAGAAAACAGTTTTCCTTATTTCCGGGGCCAGCAGATAGGATGTATTTTTTTCAGTAACAAAGATAAGCAGGGCTCTATTTTGTTGCAGTGTTTCAAAACGTAAACATATAAATAGATCATTAATATCATTCCAAGAAAGCAGGAAATTCTAAGTCACACAGTCTGTAATGATTACTAAAGCAAGAAGAAAATGCTGAAATATCTCAAAGAGCTAGGGAATATTTCACCCCAAGATGCAGAATACTGAAAATAGAATATGTTTCTGAATGACCTGATGGAAAGGAAAGAAGATACTAAAATTCTGGAAGAAAGCAGATCTGGCCGGTAAGGCAGGATGAGGGTAAAGTTCTTGGTTTGGTGGGGGTTTGGGGTTGCTTTTTGTTTTGTTTTAGCCAACCTAATCCCACAAACATTCTTGGATCAGATTAATATTTGCCACCACGGGCATATCCCATAACCCAGTGGCCTTCTACTCTGAGAGACCCAAGAGTTCCATCCCTTTTGCACGAATGACTTCAGTGGCTCATTCAGCCTAAGGTCAAGCTGCCTTTCAGAGGATCGGTGGGCATTTAAATTTCAGAACTGCAGTTTTGGGTGATTTTTGAACAGAGCCATTTCATGACATAGGAGACCTAACAGAATAAGAAAACCATTTCAAAGGCTAACTCCTTTTGTTTGCTTTCATTCACTTCCTAGTTTCCTCTGATTCTACACCTGTTTAATCCCAAGAAAAGAACAAACAGAGATAAAATCAGGAAATATAAAAAACAGCATCCTCCAAATAAAACAAAACTCTCATTTAAGCAACAATAAAAAAAGGAAGAACCAGTCCAGTCCCGGAAGGAAGCAAACAAAAGAAGGACCAGGATAAGGGTTTCTTTTTCTTTCTCCTTCTCTCTCTTTTTCTTTTTCTTTTCTTTCTTTTTTTTTTTTCTTTTTTTTTTTTTGACAGGTTTTGCCAGGTTGGCCGGGCTGATCTTGAACTCTTGAGCTCAAAGAGATCCACCCACCTCAGCCTCTCAAAGTGTTGGGATTACAGGCGTGAGCCACAGTGCATGGCCCAGGGCAAGGTTTCTCATGATCAAAACAGACTCGCAAAAATTCCTAAATCTACATCACACCTCTGTGCTTGAAGACACCAAAAGAGCCAGCTGGACTCCCTTTCTTAGGCTGCCTGAGAGAATACGATTTATTTCAATTTTCACACTGACTCTAGGCCTTCTTTTCTCATCTTCTTGGTATTCAGGCTCTCATTATCTGGCCAATGTTCCTTCACAGAAATGCCTTCTTTCTCTCCATGACTTTTTCTCTCTTGCTTCCTTCAAGCCAACTTTAGGACTCCAGGGCCCTCCTGGGGCCTCAAATCGTCCCTGCTCCCTGCGTCTTCCCTCAGTCCCTTCCTTGTTTTTCCTCTCTCTTCATCTTTCACACCTCCATATACCTTCCCTTCCTATCCCTGGATCCCTCGAGAAAAAAAAAAAAAGATTTTTCATTTCAGCGGAACACAGTGGCTCACGCTTGTAATCCCTTCACTCTGGGAGGCTGAGGCCAAGGCTGGCAAATCACCTGAGGTCAGGAGCTGGAGACCAGCCTGGCCAACATGGTGAAACCCCGTCTCTACTAAAGGTACAAAAATTAGCCAGGCGTGGTGGCACGCACCTGTAATCCCAGCTGCTGAGGAGGTCAAGTCACGAAAATCACTTGAACTTGGTAGGCAGAGGTTGCAGTGAGCCAAGATCGTGCCACTGCACTCCAGCCTGGGAGCCAGAACAAAGCCTCTGTCTCAAAAAAAGAAAAAAGTATTTTTAGTTTCTTATAATTTCTTAGGCTCCCATTAATTTGCAAGTAAGGAAAATCACCTTATGTTTCTATTAATTTAAAAGTATTCATAATCCCAGCACTGTGGGAGGCCAAGGTGGTTGGATCAGCTGAGCTCAGGAGTTCAAGACCAACCTGGATAAAGATGGTGAAACCCCATCTCTACTAAAAATATAAAAATTAGCCAGGCTTGGTGGTGAGTACCTGCAGTCCCAGCTACTCAGGAGGCTGAGGCACGAGAATTGCTTGAACCTGGGAGGCGGAGGTTGCAGGGAGCCGAGATTGCGCCACTGCACTCCAGCCTGGGCGACAGAGTGAGACTCATCTCAAAGTAAATAAATATACAAATAAATAAAAGTACTCACACTATCTCTGCTAGATAGGCTAAGGAATTATTTATCTTTTGTCCCCTTTGCAAAGGGAGAACTGGCAGGGTGCAGTGTTTCATGTCTGTAATCCTAGTGCTTTTGGAGGCTAAGACAGGAGGATTGCTTGAGAAGAAAAGCCGGAGACCACCCTGGGCAACATAGTGAGATCCCTTCTCTACAAAATATTTTTTAAAAGTTAGACAGGAGTGGTGGCATGCAGCTGTAATCCCAGCAACTCAGGAGGCTGAGGCAGGAGGATCACTTGAGCCCAGGAGTTTAAGGCTGTACTGAGCTATGACTGCACCACTGCACTTCAGCCTGGGCGACAGAGCAAGATCCCATCTTTTAAGAAATGAAAATAAAATAAAACAAAAGTATTCAGACTATCTCTGCTAGATAGGCTGAGAAACTCTTTATCCTTTGTCCCCTTTAGGAAGAGGTATATGAAGTCATTACAAAGGGAATACTGCAGGAGGCAGTCAAGTGATAGGTATAGAGCCAATGGGCCTCAATAAATTAGACAGATGAAGACACAGCTACAGGGTGGTGGTTAGAGAAAGTAGATTTGAGCAACATTTTCTTTATTATTATTATTATTACTATACTTTAAGTTCTAGGGTACATGTGCACAACATGCAGGTTTGTTACATATGTATACATGTGCCATGTTGGTGTGCTGCACCCATTAACTCGTCATTTACATTAGGTATATCTCCTAATGCTATCCCTCCCCCCGCCCCCTCCCCACCATAGGCCCCGGTGTGTGATGTTCCCCTTCCTGTGTCCAAGTGATCTCATTTGAGCAACACTTTCTTAAGTTCAGGAGCTCATATGCAGAATTTTGGAGACAAAGGACATTTGCCAATGGAGAGGGAAATAGCAAAGGTGCCATGAGGAAAGAAATACACAGAGCATCAAAGTCAGGCAACGTGCCTTCCTTTGGAAAAGCAGGGAAAGACAGGGTAAGAAAGCTCTTCCTATGCAAGAGACTTGGGAGCCATGGAATCAGAGAATGTTGCCTTGGATGGCACTTTCAAGATGGACAAATCTAAGCATCTAATTTTCTAAAAGTAGAAGCAGGCTCAGAGAGGCTGAGATTTTATTTATTTTTGTTATTTTGTTTTATTGTTTTTAGAGATGGAATCTGGCTATGCTGTCCAGGCTAGAATGCAGTGGTTGTTCACAGGCACAGTCACAACACACTGCAGCCTAGAGCTCTTAGCCTCAAGCAATGCTCCCACCATAGCCTTCAGAGTAGCCGAGACTACAGGCAGGAGCCACCACACTGCCTTGCCCAAAGAATGTTTTTGTTTTTTTTTTTTTTTATTGAGATGAAGTCTTGCTCTCTTGCCCAGGCTGGAATGCAGTGGCACAATCCCAGCTCAATGCAACCTCCCCCCGCCAGGTTCAAGCAATTCCCCTGCCTCAGCCTCCTGAGTAGCTGGGATTACAGGCAGGTGCCACCTCGCCTAGCTAATTTTTGTATTTTTAGTAGAGATGGGGTTTCGCCCTGTTAGCCAGGCTGGTCTCGAACTCCTGACCTCAGGTGATCTGCCCACCTCAGCCTCCCAAAGTGCTGGGATTACAGGTGTGAAACACCGCGCCCAGACCCCTTGCCTGAAGGTTTTAAATGACAGCAATAAATAGGCTAGAAGTCAGGTTTGGATGACAGCAGTTATTCTGGAGGAACTTTAGGTTGGTTCCCCACTGCCCAGCAACATAATAGATGAGCACTTCTGTTGTAGTCATTTCTTTCAGGGTTTACCTCCACCAAGGTGCCCTGGTCTGACTTTCATTCGAAACTCAGATTCTCCAAGGGCAGGGCCCTAGTTCCTATCAGCCATCGATGTGTCCTCTTTCTCTATTTTTATTCCCCTAAAGCTATTACTATCTATTGGGAGGCATGGATAATGTTCATTTCAGCAGGTGGGTCTGCACAATTCTAATTTTTCCATGCATTATCTTATTTAACCCTCACCACAAAAGAAACAATGAGATTGGAGGTCATATTATTCTGTGTTACAGATAGAGAAAACAAAGTACAGCTAGGCTAAGTTTTCCAGGGTTCCCTGTGAAATGAATCACATAAAGACTTAGGAACAGCCCCTGGCACACGCTAAGCCCCAGTATCTGTTAGGTGTTATCTTTACTGTTTTACTAGAGGCCATGTCATGTAGCAGGTAGGAGTGTGGACTCTGGAGCCAGATTCTCTGGGGTCAAACCACCATTTATACTAGCTGTGTGCTCTCAAGGAAATAGAGGTAATAACAGTAAAGAAATCAGTACTCAGCCAGGCGCTGTGGCTCATGCCTCTAATCCCAGCACTTTGGGAGGCCAAGGTGGGTGGATCATGAGGTCAAGAGATCGAGACCATCTTGGCCAACATGGTGAAACCCTGTCTGTACTTAAAATACAAACAATTAGCTAGGTGTGGTGGTGGGTGCCTGTAGTCCCAGCTACTCCGGAGGCTGAGAATCATTTGAATCCGGGAGGCAGAGACTGTAGTGAGCCAAGATTGCACCACTGCACTCCAGCCTGGCGACAGAGTGAGACCCCATCTCAAAAAAAAAAAAAAAAGAAATTAGTACTCATGGTAACTAACACATAATGATCACTATGTATTATGATTTCTAAATGTGTTTCTTATTCTTTCTTAGTTTAAGCACATGCCTAAAACAAACTATACACACCCGTAAGATTCATATGAATCACGATTATTACCAGTCCAGCTTGCATGGCTCTCCCTGTGGGTGAGGTGGGAAAGACCGGACAGCTTCCTCTCCTTATGCAGTCTCTGGAATTTAGCAGCACTGGATTTCTAGATTTTTTACTGACTTAGTCATTCAACAACAAGTATCTGCTATGAACCAACAGAGGAAAGCCACAGAAATGTAAGTCAACCCTCCCGACTTGGAGGCGCTGATAGCCTTTCCAAGGAGACAGAGAGAGAAATAATTTCAATGCCACGTGTTTTAGTGGAGACTCTACCCAGTGGCCCAGAGAAAGAGAGGACACCTAAATGAGATGTTGAAGGATGATGGAGGAAGGGGCAGGAGGCACTCCAAGCAGGGGCAAGCTGGGGGCATAGGTAGCCTGAAGGAGTCTAGGCTGGCAACAAAGCAGGGAGGGTCCTGCGTGGCTGGAGGAGGCAGTTCTGGAGGCTCAGCAGGAGAAGTGCCTGCAGAAGTAGGCAGGGGAGAAGGGAAGATTGAGAAGAGCCTTGCATACCATTCTAAGGAATTTGATTGTCACGGGCCAGGCAAACAGGAAGCTTTGAGAAGCTTTGAAGGAGGGAAGCATAGAGTTAGAGCTGTATTATGAACCCATGACGATTAAAAATTTTAAAATTAAACTGCAAAGAGGGCGAGTACACTGGCTCACTCCTGTAGTCCCAGCATTTTGGGAGGCCGAGGCGGGAGGATTACCTAAGGTCAGGAGTTCAAGACCAGCCTGGCCAACATAGTGAAACCCCGTCTCCACTAAAATACAAAAATTAGCTGGGTGTGGTGGTGCATGCCTGGAATCCCGGCTACTCAAGAGGCTGAGGCAGGAAAATCGCTTAAACCTGGAAGGTGGAGGTTGCAATCAGCCAAGGTGGCGCCACTACACTCCAGCCTGGGCAACAGAGCGAGACTCCATCTCAAAAAACAGACAGACAAACAAATGAACAAACAACAACAAAAACTGCAATGAAAAAAAGTCAAACAGAAAAATTCAAGTTAAAATGAGGTCACACTGGATGGGGTAGGCTCTAAACCTAATCACTGGTCTCCATCTAAGAAGTGACACAGACGCATGGAGTCATAGGCACATGGAGAAGTCTATGTGATGAGGAAGCAGAGATTGGAAGGATGCGTCTGCAAACCAAGGAGCGCTCACAATTGCCAGCAACAATCAGCAGCTGCAAGAGCAACGAAGGATTCTCCCAGAGCCTTTGGCGGGAGAATGCTCAGGTGGCATCTCTTTTTTTGAGACGGGGCCTTGCTCTGGCTCTGTCGTCCAGGCTCAGGGCAGTGGTGCAATCTTGGATGGCTGCAGCCTCCGCCTCCTGGGTTCAAACCATTCTTTTGCCTCAGCTCCCCAAATAGCTGGGATTACAGGTGACCGTCACCACGCCTAGCTAATTTTTATATTTTTAGTACAGATGAGGTTTTGCCATGTTGGCCAGGTTGGTCTCCAACTCCTCACCTCAAGTGATCCGCCTGCCTTGGCCTCCCAAAGTGCCGGGATTACAGGTGTGAACCACTGAGGCCGGGTGCAATGGCTCACTCCTGTAATCCCAGCCCTTTGGGAGGCCACAGCCCAGCCCCAGGTGACATCTTAATTTTGGACTCTAGCCTCTAGACTGTGAGAATAAATTTTTATTGTTTTAAGTCCAACCACAGAGAATTGGATCTGAGTTTTTAAAAGAAAATTCTGGCCAAGTCACGCTTGCAATCCCAGAGCTTTGGATGGCTGAGGCGTGCAGATTCTTTGAGGCCAGGAGTTCAAGATCCGGATAGGTAATCTAGTGAGACCCTATCTCTACAAAGCAAATTAGCAAGGAATGATGGCACACACCTGTAAGTCCCAGCTGCTCCAGCTACTCAGGAGGCTGAGGTAGGAAGCAGTTTGATCATGCCACTGCACTCCAGCCTGGGCAGCAGAGTAAGATCCTACCTCTAAAAAAATAAAGAAAAGAAAAATAAAAGAAAAGCCTGCGAGGGCTGTGGAGGCTGGATTCACTGGAAAGGATTTAGGCAAGGAGAGCCTTACCTAATACCCACAAAAGATGGTAAGTGCCCAAACCGAGAGAGTGCTGTGGGGAAGAAACAGCAGGAGGCGACGAACAGAGAGAATGAGGAGCGAGAATCCCTGGCATGCAGCAGCAGCCCTTTTACAATGAGAGATGGGAGATAAGGATTGCACTCCAGATCATAGCTGAACCCCCCGTGTGAAGGGGGATGCTGCTGTCTGAGATAAGCAGTGCAGGAGGAGAAACAGGTTTGAGATGAAGGAAGAAGGTGGTGAGTTAAAGTCGGAGTCTACTGAGGCTTCTGCAGGAGGTCTAAGTGGGTTCTGACCCAGGCCATGGAAACAGGGGACAGGAGTTCCTGGGAGCAGATGCCTGGCCAAGGCAACGGTTTGGAAGAGTAAAGGGTAGCTGGAGCCCTGGACGATGCGGAGATGTCCTGGTCTAGGGTGAGAACAGAGAGGTCACTACCAGGCTACCTGGGATCACAGTGTTGGCTACCTGCCTGGAAGTCACCTCATAAAAGATTCCAGGGTCACAAGACAGGGACATGAGTTTCTTGGTAATTATCAGGAACCTAAGTTTGCTTGTTTTTTCTTAGCTTGATGTTTTAGGTTCCTGAATTCCCTGGCTTATTGGAGACAATGAATGCCGTTTGGATCTCTTCCATGAAGAAGCTGGAGGCGTCATGGGGAAGTGGAATGGCTCACGCTTGTAATCCCAGCACTTTGGGAGGCCACGGCCGGAGGACTGCTTGAGCCCAGGAGTTTATGACCAGCCGGGACAACAGAGCAAGGCCTTATCTCTATAGAAAATTTAAAAATTAACAGGGTATGGTGGTACATGCCCGTAGCCCCAGTTACTTGGAAGGCTGAGGTGGGAGGGTCACTTGAGTCCAGGAGCTTGAGCCTGCGGTGAGCTGTGATCACGCCATTAAACTCCAGCCTAGACAACAAAGGGAAACCCTATCTTCAAAAAAGAAAAGAAAAAGAAAAACAAGAGAACAGAGAATGCCTGGTGTCAACCAAATAACTTAATTAAATGGAGTAAGTGTTCTTGCTCATGAATAAAAAGTCACAAATTATCCTAGGCTGTCTAATATTCAGGCACAGTCCCTGATAAGTGAAGTTAGAGTTGACCAGCGTGAAAGAGCTGGTTGCTTTCTTCAGTATCTTTAGAACACCAAAAACAAAAACAAGAAAGACAAGAGCAGGCTTGTGCAAATCTTGTCCTAGCACAAAAGGGCTGTGTGCAGTAATTAGAACATTTTGTTGATTTCATAAGGCACTGCATTCTCCCTTGGGTATCCTATATTGGTCAAAAGCTTTGATTGGCAGTTATATGTGTTCTTTATAAACTCTGAGAAAGCACATTAGGTTGGTTTAGTCAATGCACTTTAATTGACGGACATCAATTTTCAAATCCTGAAGTTTCTAGAGATTGAAATATAAAACAAAATTAAATGTTATCCAGAGAGGTGACAAGTTTGGGACCCCACAACAAGAGCTCAGCCCTTACTCACTGTCCTTGTGAGTGAGTGCAGCATCACCAGAAGCCCCACCAGCAGCCTCTGTGGTGAGAAAGAGTCCTGCCGGCTGAAACTTCCAAACACTTCTGTCAAAGAGGTGAGTGGGAAAATTGAAACCTCCCTAGCTAATTCCAAGGGACTCCTCAAGTGATGGTTCCTCTAAGAAACCCCCCAGGGTAGGGACTAAGCGTCCTTCCTCTGGGCTCGCTCTGTTTGGCTGCATTATTTTTTATTGTCTGGGTCTGCCTTTTGTTTTGTGTTACTTTGTTTTGGTTTGGGTCTGGGTCTGCTCCTAGACAATAGCCTCTTTGAAGGCAAACATCGCCTTCTTCCTCCCTCTGTCCCCAACACCTAGCATAGTACTTGGCATATTTCCAGGGCTCCAAAATCACACGGACCAGAAGACAATCTGCTTTACAATCAGACGTGCCTCCGAAGACAGAGGATGAAGAGAAAGCAGTGGGGAAGGAGGGCCACCCCATGGTCTGAGGCAACTTGAATAAGGAAACCTCTTTCCAGCCTTGAAGGGCCATCCTGCAGCACCCAGCGAACACAGACACCTACTACCTTCAAGGCTCTAGGGTGACACATGGCCTTTGGTGACTTGAAACCTCCATCTAGTTAGAAAACAAAATCCAGCAACTCATAGAATAAATATTTTTTTATTTCAATAGGTTTTGGGGGAGCAGGTGATGTTCGGTTATGTTCTGAAGTGGTAATTTCTGAGATTCTGATGCACCCATCACCCAACCAGCGTACAGTGTACCCAATCTGTAGTCTTTTATCCCTCACCCTCTTCCCACCCTTTCACCTGATCCCCAAAGTACATTATATCGTTCTTATGACTTTGCATCCTCATAGCTTAGCTCCCACTTATGAGTGGGAACAAATAATGTTTGGTTTTCCATTCCTGAGTTACTTCACTTAGAATAATAGTCTCCAGTACTATCCAGGTTGCTACAAATGCTATTATTTCATGTTTTTATTTTATTTTATTTTATTTTATTTATTTATTTTATTTTGAGACGGAGTTTTGCTCTGTCGCCCCGGCTGGAGTGCAGTGGCCAGATCTCAGCTCTGCTTTTCTTTCAAGAACTGTAATAAATTTTCCTTCATAACAAAAATTCAGGATGGAAAATACTTCAAAATTGCTTTAATTAAATGTGTTAATTTCTTAATCAAAACATTTATAATATTATCTATCTGGCTAGTTTGATTAGTACCCACTGCTGTTGAATATCTTTGATCATTTTAGCTTTGATTAATATAATCTTTTTTTTTTTTTTTTTTTTTTTTGAGACGGAGTCTTGCTCTGTCACCCAGGCTGGAGTGCAGTGGCTGGATCTCAGCTCACTGCAAGCTCCGCCTCCCGGGTTCACGCCATTCTCCTGCCTCAGCCTCCCGAGTAGCTGGGACTACAGGCGCCCGCCACCTCACCCGGCTAGTTTTTTGTATTTTTTTTTTAGTAGAGACGGGGTTTCACCGTGTTAGCCAGGGTGGTCTTGATCTCCTGACCTCGTGATCCGCCCGTCTCGGCCTCCCGAAGCGCTGGGATTACAGGCTTGAGCCACCGCGCCTGGCATTTTTATTTTTTTAATGGCTGAGTAGTATTCCATGATATATATACATCACATTTTCTTTCTTTCTTTCTCTTTTTTTTTTTTTTTTTTTTTTTTTTGAGACAGAGTCTCACTCTGTCGCCCAGACTGGAGGGCAGTGGCACAATCTCGGCTCACCGCAAACTCCATGTCCCGAGTTCATGCCATTCTCCTGCCTCAGCCTCCCAAGTAGCTGGTATTATAGGCGCCCGCCACCATGCCAGGCTAATTTTTGTATTTTTAGTAGAGACGGGGTTTCATCGTGTTAGTCAGGATGGTTTTGATCTCCTGACCTCGTGATCTGCCCACCTCGACCTCCCAAAGTGCTGGGATTATAGACGTGAGCCACTGCGCCCGGCCACATTTTCTTTATCCATTCATTCGTTGATAGCCATTTTAGTTGGTTCCATTATTTTTGCAATTGCAAATTGTGCTACTATAAACATGCGTGTGCCCCTAACTTTTTCATATAATGATTTCTTTTCCTCTGTGTAGATAGCCAGTAGTGGGATTGCTGGATGAAATGGTAGTTCTACTTTTAGTTCTTTAAGGAACCTCCACACTTTTTTCCATAGTGGTTGCACAAGTTTACATTCCCGTCAGCAGTGTAAGTGTTCCCTTTTCACCGTATCCATGTCAACATCTATTATTTTTTGATTTTTTTGTTACAGCCATACCATGAGAGTGAATCTTGAGAGGCCAACGAGTTCTTCCTTGATGAGAGATGCAGGAAGTGGAGAAGGAACTGGACTCTGAGTATCTTTCTTCTCCTTTTCTACTTAGACCCTGTGAGACAATTGATCTAAATGTGCATTTTTCTCAGAGCTAAGTCTGGGGGTCCTGGAGGAAATTTAAATTAGGACAGGTGTGGACAAAAGTGTTTGCTGTCTCTTCTCCTTACTTTTACTTTTTCTCTCTTTCCTCTTAGCAAAGGGCAAGAGGAAGATTCAACTCCAAATGCTCACAAAGTATATTTCTCCTTCATTGGAATTAAGGTTTCAGTCACCCGTGCACTAGAACTGTATGTAATTGCATTCCTGGTCTCCTCTTCAAATTACTCCAGCAGTCTTCCTCGGGGACTCTGCTTTAGGTATGTCTTAGTAGGTGCAAGAACTGATTTCTCCAATCATTTATCTACTTACTTGACCAAGCTCTCCTCCTTTAAAAAATAACAAGCAACAGAGTCTTAAGATATTTATTTCACCTACCGCTAACAGCTCACAAATAGAAATCCAGACTTTGAGGGGGTGATTTCAAAAGGTAACCTTTAATCTGTTTTAACTGTCAGCCATCAGTCTGTAAGAACAGGAAATGTGCTCTGTGTGACTGAATCACCACCCTGTTTTCCATCCTCCATTTCTCTTCCCCGATAAAGGGCGTCTCCTCACACTCCCTTATCTTCACCTAATACCTCACCTCTGAAAGAAGGAGCCAGGAGGAGTGAAGAGAATTAATTTGATTGCAACAATCTGGGGGAGAAAAGCATGCAAATGAGATTGAAGGCAGGAGGTTTTACTTTCAGAATCCAGTTGCTATTCACACCTCCTCGTGCTTTTGTAAGTGCTTCCAAATGTCAACCTTCAGGGTCAAGGGAGGCAGCTGCACCTGGGTTCAAAAATGTGGTTTCACACTTGGATTCTCCAGTCTACTCCACAGGGGAATCTGGGGTTCCACCAAGCCAGGATGAGACCTCCAGACTTGACAAACCCCTTCAAATGAATCCTGGGCGTGGATGTGCTGACAGTCTACTGTCTGGTCATTTTCAGCTTTATCTTTTAGCATGTAATTGATCACAGGCGTACCATGCTGCTGAGAAATCAGCAGAGGCTCCCTGCGGAGTGTCAGGATGGGAGGGAGAGAAGGGAGGACTGCGTTTCTTGGTAGACATACCCAGTTCAGTGATTTGTTTTATGACACTCCTCAGGTGAAATCCACATCGTGAGACCAAAGACTAAGTAGGAACCTTAGCTCTCTGAGGTCACCCCAGGCTCTGACCCCCTGCACTGATAATCACGGCCACACGGCAGAGCTTGAGAGTTTCCATTTCTGTGGAGGCCGAGCTCACAGTTCTGCAGCCTGTGCTTTTTGTAAGGTGGACGGGGAACAGCGTGATACTGCGGTTACCCAGTTAATATTCCACATATGGCTATACTTTTGATATCACTAAGCATGGGGAGTTGAGAGTACCAGGACATGATTAATAGAAACATGAAGTGGAATCAGAATTCTTGGATTCCAGTGCTTTAAACTATCTGAACCTCTGTCTCCATGTCAGGAAAAAGGAAGGAGAAATGTCACCTAAACCAAGAGTCAGGTCAGCATAAAAGGCCTTCAGGCACACCAGTCTCCACAAGGGGCTTGGGAGACACATGCCTTTTTGTCCATACAAATGTGGGCATTGATGGAATTTTTTCATGGGGTGGTGGACGCGAGTTTTGAAAATCTTCCAGGATGATATCACCTCTAGCCCTCTCTGGAGAATAAAGCTCTGACTTGTTCATGGGGTAGGGTGGACCCCAAACTGTTTCCTGAGAAATTCCTGGTTTTGCCTTCAGGTCCTCCCCGCCTTCCAATGCAACATAATAAGGTTTCAAGTCTACAGATCATTCTTCAAATAAGGATACAAGATAACGTCTCACTAAGCCCTTAAACTGATGCCCACCAACTCTTATCCAAAAGCTGCGTGAGAGAAAGTTCCCTCGGAAGGACTATTTAAAAATTATTTAGTTCATTCTCTCTTTTTAGTACTTTAGGATTTTTCTTTGGATACAGCTGGACATCAGTAAACACCTAGGTACTTAATACTTAGGTTCCAAGCAAAACGACAGAGTTACATTTTCACCAGGGAAGCTCCAAGAGCCAGGGTAGAAAGCATGAAGCATTTGGTTTGGACCTGCTTAAGTTGTGGAGCTGGGGCACCTGCATCTCCTGCATCTATTCTGAGAAACCTCACATCCAAGGTCGGATGCCGTGGCTCATGCTTTGGCCTTTGGGAGGTCAAAGTGAGTGGATCGCTGGAGCCCAGGAATTCGAGACCAGCCTGAGCAACATAATGAGACCATGTCTCAGCATAAAATACAAAAAAAAAAAAAATTAGCTGGGCTTGGTGGTGCACACCTGTGGTCCCAGCTACTCGGGAGGCTGAGGTAGGAGAATGACTTGACCCCAGGAGGTAGAGGTTGCAGTGAGCCAAGATCGCACCACTGCACTCCAACTTGGGTGACAGGGTAAGACCCCCTCTCAAAAAAAAAAAGAAAGAAAGAAAGAAAAGAAAAGAAAAAACTTCTCATCCAAAAAGGCTTTTATTTGTAACAGCTTTAGAAAGCTTTCACCCCCCCTGAGTTTACTCTCATTACTGATTTTATCTTCCCTACCCTACCACCCTGCCCCCACCCTGGGATTTTTTTGAGATGGGAGTCTCAGAATCCAAATGGAAATGCAATAAAATAATTCCATGGCCCCTTGTGTGTCCTGCCTGCTTGTGCCACATTCCTTTTCAGACCTTGTTGTCTATCCTGCTTGCCTCCCTCCTGAGTTTTGCATGTGCTTTGGTTTAAGTTGTCTCAAGTCCTTTTTGAAAATTAAGTCATCACAAGCAAACATGTTTGTATTGGTCTGTTCTCATGCTGCTAATAAAGACATACCCAAGATTAGGTAATTTATAAAAGAAAGAGGTTTAATTGACTCACAGTTCAGCATGGCTGGGGAGGCCTCAGGAAACTTACAATCATGGTGGATGGGGAAGCAGACACGTCCTTCTTCGCAGGACAGCAGCAAGGAGAAACGCAGAGCAAAGGGGGGCCGAGGGAAAGCCCCTTATAAAGCCATCAGCTCTCCTGAGAACTTACACACTACCAGGAGAACAGCATGGAGGTCTCTCCCGTGACACATGGGGATTATGGAAACTATAACACAATTCAAGATGAGGTTTGGGTGGGGACACAGCCAAATCATATCATTGTTTAAAATACGTTTAGCAAAACACCTGCTTAAAATAATCAATTTCACATTATATACATGTTATAAAATCTCTCATGCACTCCATAAATTTGCACTAATAAAAACTTTTTTAAATTAAAATAATCAGTTCGAGAGACTGATGATCCAAGTAATAAATTGGCCAATCTGTTTTTGTTTTCTTTCCTTCCAACTACCCTTCCTCTGAACAACTTCAGTTCTCAATAACACTGATCAAGTAACAATGTTACGGTTTAAAGTAGTAACTCTAAAAGACTTACAACACTCAGCACAGAGTCATGCCAATTAGAGGGTATTGGATAAATGTTTGTGAATGAACAACAGAAAATCTGCGAAGAGCAGAAACTCGATTTTGCTCTAGAGCTTGAAAATTCTTTCCACATTAATTACTTGAGTTTCTACCCCACAATTGAAGTTGTTTTGCTTTTCCTTGTGAGCTCATTGTTCATTACTTCCAGTGCCTGTTTCATTCTCCCTGGAGGTTCCTGACTTCCAGTGCCTGTTTCATTCTCCGTGGAGGAAAGGTTGAACAAACTGGAGAGCAGGGGCTGGCAAACATTTTTTTTAAAGGGGCACAAGCAAATACTTTAGACTTTGTGAGCTGTATAGTCTCTGCTGCAACTGCAGCCAATCCTCATTATTCGTGGATTCTGTATTTCTGAATTCACCTACTCACTAAAATTTATTTGCAACCTCAAAATGAATACATGGTGCCTTTGCACTCATTCCTGGAAAAACATATGTCACCTGACACCCATGTTTCCAGCTGATGCTGAACAGGGCAATGTTGTATCTTTCTGTTTCGACTCTTGCACTGTAAATAAGTCGCCTGTTCAGGATCTACTTAGTCCCATGTGTTTTGCATTTTTGTGCTTTCTGTTACTGATTTTGCATTTCAGTGACTCCTAAGTATAGTGCTGAGGTCCTGCCTAGAGTTCCTAAGCACAAGAAGCTGTGAGGTGCCTCAAGGAGAAAACCCGTGTGTTGGATGAGCTTCATTCAGGCATGAGTTCTAGTGTGTTCCCGTGAGTTTCATGTTAACAAGTCAGCAATATATATTAAATAAAGTCCCTTTAAACAGAAGCACATATAAAATATAATTATGTATTGATCAGTAGACAAAAATGTGACTGGAGGCCTACAGGAAACTAACCCTATATTTCCCCTAGGAGAAATAGTTCAGTATTCATTAATTCAGTATTAACAGTGACTTTATGGAACATAAATGCTGCGAATAACAAGAATAGATTGTATTCAATTCCCCAGATGCCGTGTGAAAGCAGCCACAGACAATAGTTAAACAATGGGCCTATGTTCCAATAAAATGTTATTTACAGACACTCAAACTTGAAATTCATGTAACTTGTATATGTAACAAAAGACTGTGCTTCTTTTGAGCTTTCCCCCAACCACTTAAAAATATAAAAGTAGTTTAAACTCACTGGCCATATACAAACTGGTGGTGGGCTGGATTTGACCCATGGGCTTCTGTCGGTCAGCTTCTGTTGTAAAACCTTGTTTTCAATGAATCTCACTGCTTTGGAGCCAGATCATGGCCAATTTGGGAGACCCATGATCTTATTCCCCTGTGATATGGTTTGGCTCTGTGTCCCCACCTAAATCTCATCACAAAGTGCAATCTCCATGTGTTGAAGGAGGTGATTGGATCATGAGTGCCGTCTTCCCCATGCTATTCTCATGACAGTGAGTGAATTCTCATGAGATCTGATGGTTGTATAAGGGGCTCTTCCTTTTGTCTTGCCTGCCATCATGTAAGATGTGCCTGCTTTGCCTTCTACCATGATTGTAAGTTTCCTGAGGCCTATCTAGTCATGTGGAACTGTGAGTTAATTAAACCTCTTTCTCTTATAAATTACCCAGTCTTGAGTATTTCTTTGTAGCAGTGTGAAAACGGACTAATACACTCTGGAAGTCTCTGCCACTTCAGTGTCATCACTCTGATGGGGCCTAAGAACATTCATGATGTTTGGGTCTGTGTAACATTCAGTAGAAGGAAAGACTACTGAAGTTGGACTCCAGATAGCTGGCTTTGAAAGCCAGGGGTCTCATTCTGTCACCCAGCTGGAGTGCACTGGCACGATCATAGCTCACTACAGCCTCAGATTCCTGGGGTCAAGGGATCCATCCTCCCACCTCAGCTTTCTGAGTAGCTGGGACTACATGCACAGCTAATTTAAGTTTAAACAAACTGATCACACCTGACTAATCTGTTTAAACTTTTTTTTTTTGGTAGAGACAGGATCTCTCTATGTTGCCTAGGCTAGTCTTGAACTGGCCACAAGTGATCCTCCCACCTCAGCCTTCCAAAATGCTGGGATTACAAGTGTGAGGCACCTTGCAGGGCCAGGTATCACTTCTTAAATGTTTGACTTGAGGCAACTTGACTGAGCCTCCTACAGAAGACAGAAAGAAACCTGCGAATCTCCCAGGGCTATAATGCAGGTTGAACCACACAGCAAGAGTAGGCTTTGCAGATGGGATTCTTGATTGCGCCTTCGCCAGTCCCACCCCTTTCCAGTTAAGAAATTTGACCCCTGAGGTTCCTTGGAAATCATCCAACTGTCGTGGAAAGCAAGCAGATACTGACAAATCTCATCCTCTTCTACCCTTCTCAACATTTTCAGGGGTCAGGGATACCATGCAATGTCATCAAAAAAAATGAGCAGGAAGATTTTTCCCTAAAAACTGTAGCCTTCATTTCCATCTACTCCCAATATGCTGTTTAGAGCACCAGGGAGGTGTCCTCAGACTGTCCCTACCCTTGTTTAGGCTCATGTCAGTCAGATAATTTTCAGGCTTGGGCAGAAACCTGCTGGTGAGAAACTTCTCAAGTGTCACTGCTTACAAAAGAGGGAAGAAAACAGAAAAGTCTGTTTATTTTTCTGACCTGAAAGATAACATTGCTTTGCCCTTTTCTTTTGTTTAAGGTTAGATCTGGAGCATTCCTTGAAAGTCGCCCAAGAAGAGATTCTCTCAGCCATTTTTTTCCTAGCAATTTGTGTTTTGATTCAAAATGGATTACTTACAGTAATAAGGAGGATCCATAATATAAGAAACAATGCTAATTTCCTCATCCGTGAAATTGAAACAATGACTCAGATCCCTGCCTATCCGATCACTTAAAGTGATCTGTCAACTATGTAGGAATTTTTTAAATTTATTTATTTATTTATTTATTTATTTTTATTTTTTTTTTATTTTTAGACAGAGTCTTGTCCTGTGGGCCAGGCTGCAATTTAGTGGTGCAGTATCAGGGCTTACTGCAGGCTCAAGTAAGCCTCCTGCGTCAGCCTCCTGAATAACTGGGACTACGTGCCTCAGCTTCCTGAATAGCTGGGACTACAGGAGTGTACCATTATGCCCAGCTAAGTTTTTAAATTTTTGCAGAGACGGGGTCTCACTATGTTGCCCAGGCTAGAGTACAGTGGTGCAGTCATAGCTCACTGCAGCCTCGAACTCCTGAGCTCAAGAAGTCTGCCTGCCTCCGTCTCCCAAAATACTGGGACTACAGGCATGAGCCACCAAGCCTAGCCTGAGTATTGCCGTTTTATTGGATTACAGAAACCGTGGGCAACAAAATTAACTCATCACTTCTATCCCAAGTAATTCATGGCACTTTTTCAGACATGGTATCATTAATTTTTCTTTCTTTCTTTTTTTTTTTTCAGAGTAGAAATGCAGTATTCATAAAGCCATAGCCTCAGACCTGAGAGCTGGAGGGGACCTCTGAGGGCTCATCCAAGTCCTTTGTCTATGGAACCTGAGGCTCTTACGAGTTTGAGGGGTGCTGGAGGCGGGGGACTCGCGCTGCCTGGTGGCTGGGCCAATCCAGCCCAGCAGGGGCACATCCCAGGGCAGCAAGGGGCATCGCGAGTGGGCAGTTACATAGCCACAAGTCTCCACAAGCCAGGCCAGGTCATTCTGCTCCACCTAAGGACTGCATGACTCCTGAGGTCAGCATTTTATTACCGAGGTATGACCCAGGTTTCTCATAACCTTAATCACAACTTTCTAGAAATTGATAGAAAATGGGAATCTGGCACACTTGTGTGCGTTACACTTTTCAAAGACAAAGAAATGTCACAGTGAGAGGTAACAGGGCACCCAGAGAGCATGAGTTTCTCTCTTGTTTTGCAGATAAGAAAATAGATTTGGCCAAAATCCAGTGGTCTAGGAGTCCTCCACGACCTTCCCTGCCCCATGGCCCTCCCTGCCCTCTCCTCTTACCCCTCTACCCAGGTTCCAGGTTCTCTACCCTTGCTTCTGCAGTTCCACATTTTTTGTTTGTTTGTTTTGAGACAGTGTCTCATTCTGTTGCCCAGGTTGGAGTGCAGTGGCATGATCATGGCTCACTGCAATCTCGAACTCCTGGGTTCAAATGATCCTCCCACCTTAGCCTCACTTCCACTATTTTCATCTTAGTGGATTTTTTTAGGACTTTAAACAACCCACCAAAAACGTCAGAGTTGGAAAGCTGACGTCACCTGTTCTGCTAACTGAGTGTGTGTTTTTAGTGAATTGCTTTACCTCTTGGGACACGGGGATTGCAGCAGGAGTGCTGCAATCTCAAGTGTGCTGCCGGGAAAGGTAACGTGTTATCATGTGGAAGGCAGCACTGTTCTCTCTTGCTGAGACTTGACCAGGTTTCAGGCCCCCCCAAAACCCAAGGTTGGTTTCTATACCCGTTGCAATTCAATCTTTTCCAGAAAACCTACACACTTTTACAGGTTGTAAAAGGGTCCTGCCCTCCTGCGAGAAGAAAGGAGATTCTACTTGCTTTCTTTTTTTTTTTTTTTTGAGACAGTTTCTCACGCTGTTACCCAGGCTGGAGTGTAGGGTGCAATTATGGTTCACTGCAGCCTTGATCTCCTGGCATCAAGTGACCCTCCCACTTCAGCCTCCCTAGCTGGGATTGTAGGCACTAACCGCTATATCAGGTTAATTCTGTTTATTTTATAGAGACAAGGTCTCGCTATATTGCCCAGGCTGGTCTCAAACTTCTGGCTTCAAATGATCCTCCCACCTCAGCCTCCCAAAGTGCTGGCCTTGGTTATTCTATAGGGCAGTAGCTTTCATTGCCAGCAGAGATGGTTTTCAAAATTCCAGCCATGGAGCACGGCCTTCCAAGGAAGGACCCACCAGAAGCACAGTGTGTAAGCCAACTCGTGCTGGGCTGCCCCGTCTCAAACAGGGGTGTGCTGGAGTGAAGAGTAGAGTCCAATTTAATCTTCTTCTATACTTTGCCATCTTCAGGTGGCCTGGCAGTGGTGAAGCCCTAGGGGACAGTTTGATTGTGACTGGTTGAAATTTAACCTGAATGTTACAGGTTAAAATTGAGACTCTTCCAGGAATTTGAGGCTGCAGTGAGCTATGATCACACCATTGCATTCCAGCCTGGATGACAGAGACAGACCCTGTCTCCAAAAAAAAAAAAAAAAAAAAAAAGCTGAAGCTCTGTCATGTGCCCGTCAACACTCAACACTGTTTACAATCTTACCCAACCATTCCGCACCCTCCACCCCAGCCCAGGGTCCACACACATCAGAATGTGCCCCTGCGGGGTTACTGCCTCTCTCCTGTTCCCAGATTCGCCCATCAGGGCTCTGCTCAGACGTCACCTCCTCTGTCATTGCTTGCTCGATGCTTTCTCCAGTGTGTTGTGAATATCTGGGAATATAGCATCATTCACTCTGTTGTCTGAGGTCGGTTTCCCCCAGTGGATCACGAATTCCTTCAAAACAGGAACTGGGTCTTACTGTTGGAATGTTTAAGGGATACTTGAAGAACACGGAGTGCTGGGGGATGGGAATGGAGTTGAAAGAGGAAGCCTGACCCTCATGGAGCTGACATCCTGGAGAGGAGGAAGACAGACAATAAACACGATCAACAAGAATGGGGGGTAGCTTACTATAGAATGATCAGTGCTGTGGAGAATAAGCAGAGATGGGGACAGCAAGTGTGTGTTGGGTGGGAGGAGGGCATTTCAGTTGCAGCGGGTGGTCAGGGAAGGCCATCCATGATGACCACAGATATCGACCTGAAGGTAGCAAGGGGGACAGCAGTGTAGCTATCTGGGGTGGGAGGCATAGCAAGGTAGATTGTAAAGAGTGGTCAGATTCTGGACGTATTTGACCTAGCATTTCCGTTCTAGGAATTTATTCTAAGGAAATAGTTGCACAATTGGCAAAGCTGTAGCTCGCAGCAATGTTCATCGCAGCCTGTTTGTGATATTAGCTTTGTAGAAAATATAAATTTACAAAAATGGCAATCTCATTGAATAAGTTATGCAATCGTGAAATAGAACATTATGTATCCACTAAAATAATAATGCAGAAATATGTTCATTGGTGTGAAAACATGTTCACCTGATATTAAAAATGAAAATATAAAATATTCTTAATTTCTATTTTTAATTGTGGTAAAATACACATAATATCAAATTTGCCATCTGAATCATTTTTAAGTGCAAAGTTCAGTAGCATCAGGTACATTCAGACTTTTGAGCAACAAGTCTCTAGAACTCTTTTCGTCTTGCAAAACTAACAGTCTGTACCTTTTAAAAACTCCCCATTTCTCCCTCCCCAATTCTCTGGGAACCACTATTCTGCTTTTGTCTCTAAGTTACTCTACACTAGGTATCTCATATAAAGAGGATTACGCCATAGTTGCCTTTTCGTGACTAGCACATTTTACTTAGCATAATGTCCTCAAGGTTCATTTATGTTGTATTGTGTGTCCGAAGCTCCTTCCTTTTGAAGACTGAATTGTATTCCATTGTATGGATATACCACGTTGTGTTTTTCCATTCATCCATTAATGGACATTTAGGTTGTTTCTTCCTTCTAGCTATTGTGAATAATATTTCTGTGAACAGGGGTGTACAAATATCTCTTTATGACTGTTGTTTCAATTCCTTTGGATACATACCCAAAGGTGGAATTGCTGGATGGTATGGTAATTCTATTTTTAATTTTGTTTTTTAAGACAGAGTCTTGCTCTGTCACCAGGCTGGAGTGCAATGGCGCAATCTCGGCTCACTGCAAACTCTGCCTTCCCAGGTTCAAGAGATTCTCCTGCCTCAGCCTCCCGAGTAGCTGGGACTATAGGTGCGCATCACCACGCTCAGCTAATTTTTGTATTTTTGGTAAAGACGGGGTTTCACCATGTTGGCCAGGATGGTCTCATGCTCTTGACCTAATGATCTACCCGCCTCAGCTTCCCAAAGTGCTGGGATTACAGGTGTAAGCCACCATGCCTGGCCTATCTTTAATTTTTTGATTAATCATCAACCTGTTTTCTAGAAAAGCTGCATTGTTTTACATTGCTATCAGTAGTGCACAAGTGTCCCTGTTTCTCCTCATCATCACCAACACTTGTTATTTTCTGGGTTTTGATAGTAGCCATCCTAATGGGTGTGAGGTGGTATCCCATTGCAGGTTTGATTTGGTAGAAATGCATTTTTATTGTAGAAATTGTTGGCATTCAGTATACGTGGACCGGCTAAAATACTTTACAGAGACATTCCCGAAGATAAATATAATATTCAACGATTCCATTAAAAGTAAGCAAAGACGTTCCTCCAAAGAAGATATTCAAATAGGTGATAAACACAAGAAAAGATGCTTAACATCACTAATTATTAGGTAATGCAAATCAAAACCACAACAAGATACCACTTCATACTCATTAGGATGGCCGTTATAAAAAGTTTTTAAAAAAACAAAACAACAAGTGTTTGTGAGGATGTGGAGAAATCAGAACACTTGTGTACTGCTGATGGTAATATAAAGTGTTGCAGTCATTGTGGAAAACAGTATGGTGGTTTCTCAAAACATTAAACATAGAATTACCATATGATCCGGCCATTGCACTTGGCATATACTCCAAAGAAGTGAAAGCAGAGACTCCAACAGATATTTGTATACTCAATTTATAACCTTTTTATTCTCAATAACCAAACAACCCAATTGAATTGAACTGAATTACTCTAAATTTGAAACAACGCAAACGTCCACTGACAGATGAATGAACAAAAAAAGTGGTATGTACATACAATGGTATATTATTCAGGCTTAGAAATGAATGAAATTCTGACACATGCAACAACATAGATGAATTTTGAAGGCATTATGTTAAATGAAATATGCAGGACGCGAAATGACAGATACTGTATGATTCTGCTTATATGAGCTACCTAGTAGTCAAATTCATATAGTCAGAAAGTAGAATGGTCATTGCCAAGGCTAAGGAAAAGGGAGGATGGAGAGTTACTGTTTAATGATTTCAGAGTCAGTTTGGCTTGGGACCTTGAAAAAGTTCTGGAGATAGATCGTGGTGATGGTTGCACAACAATGTAAATGTACTTAATGTCACTGAACTGTACCGTTAAAATGTTACATTATATGTTATGCATATTTTACCACTATTTTAAGAAAATCTATTTATAAAAGAAACCTCTTCAACTCACCTGAGGAGACCAGAAGTTGCAGTTTCTCTCATATTCTCAAGACAAATTTTGCCCTTGGACTATCAGAGTTAGAATAATAAAGTCTAATGTCTACTTTGTTCAGCTGAAGACATAGTGACTCAGAAATATATCTGTCTTGGGATATCAAATCACGTCAATTTCTTGAGCACTTACTATGTGTGATGGTTAATTTTATGTGTCAACGTGGCCAGGTTATAGTACGCAGTTCTTTGGTCAAACATCAGTCTAGATGTTGCTGTAAAGATATTTTCAAAAAGATATGGTTGGCCAGGCGCGGTGGCTCACGCCTGTAATCCCAGCACTTTGGGAGGCCAAGGTAGGTGGATCACAAGGTCAGGAGATCGAGAGCATCGTGGCTAAGACAGTGAAACCCCGTCTCTACTAAAATAACAAAAAAGTAGCCAGGTGTGGTGGCGAGCGCCTGTAGTCCCAGCTACTTGGGAGGATGGGGCAGGAGAATGGCATGAACCCGGGAGGCAGAGTTTGCAGTGAGCCAAAGCCAAGATTGTGACACTGCACTCCAGTCTGGGCAACAGAGTGAGACTCCATCTCAAAAATAATAATAATAATAATAAAAAGATATGGTTAACATATAAACCAGTAGGCTTTTAATAAAGCAGACTACCCTTTGTAATGTTTGTGGGCCTTGTTCAATCAGTTGAGGGCTTTAAGAAAAATAACTGAGCTCCCCTAAAGAGAAAGGGATTCTGCCTCCAGGCTGCATTCAGACTCAAGACTGCAATAGCAGCTTCTTCTGAAATTTCCATTCTGCTGGCCTGCCTTGCAGATTTTGGACTTGCCAACCCCCACAATCGCATGAGCAGAGTCCTCAAAATAAATCTCTTTCATTGACTCTGTTTATCTGGAGAGTCTTGACTAATCACCATAGAAAGGGCTGCGTGGAATGTACAAGTGGTTCAGATCTGGCTTTCAGGCTTTTTGACTGGTTCGGGGTACACTTACCAGACTCTAAACCAGAGCAATTGTTTGGTTCATAGCCATGTAATTCATAACATTGCTTGGGATTAAGTGGTTTTCTTGACACATTCAGCTTTTGGAGTGACAATTTTAAAGCACCATAAGCCAAAACCAAAATTAAACTCTTTGAATTTACTATTCTTCCCACTATGCCACACTGTTCCTCTTAGGAAATAGCCTCACAAAACGTAGGCAGTTTATTGCTGACACGTCCCATCTGTTGTCCTCACAGTATGAATGTCATGTGTTTGTCAAGTTCACTGGGATTTCTCCCACACACTCACACTCTGTATTCTGGGAATTAAGCTGAGGAAAGTATCCTCTTCCTCACCAGCAACTGCTAGAGTCAGCTTCCTTTAGTAAACAATGTCTATGCAGTGAATGTTCTCAGTAAAGCCCGCTGGATGCGTTCTTTGCCTGTGTAGAGCCAAAGAAAAATAGCTGAAATGTGCAATCTCAGCATTTTTTCTGTCTTATATTATCAGGACTTAGTCTCTTCCGTGGAGATCCTGTGTGGATGGCTACAAAACAGGATAAATTTTTTGTCTTAAAAAATGAGCTGATATTACATAATGGAAATTATATATTGGTTAGGATTTCAGCTCCTTTTCCCTTTTCCATGAGCTCCATTATACCAAATCAAACAAAATAAAAAGGAAACATTGAAGGAAAATATTTGAACAATGAAGGTCTGGGACACACACAAAACTGTCATTGAATTCACTTAATCTGGCTTTTAAACCACAACAGCTTTTTGATTACATCTTTCTGATTGCAGTCTTCTTTCCCTCTTCCGTGATGACCACTAGCTCCTGGTTCAGCCATGGGTGATGGAGCCAGTGGCTTAACAGGGTTCTCAAAGGACGAAAGGAGACACTCATACCATAGGGTTGAGAAGACTCAGTGAGACAAAAAGCCAGCTCTGTTTCAAGTAGCTAAGAGGTGAATCACATTTGCAGAAAGCAAAGAGAACTGGAAGTAGGAATTGAAAAGCTGGGACACAAAGCTAGAATTTAGGATGAATCGGATAAAGTGACCAGCTAGAATGCACCCTCATTCTCCTAGCTTTACTTTGCAGTACCTGTATTTATTGTAGGGCTTTTTGAAGAATGAACAAAGGAAAACTATTCTGCTTTCCTTATCTTCTCTGTAATTTCCTGCTAGTTCCCCCACCCTTAGCTACTACCTGCCCCCATACTAATCCAATCAGTAGACTGGCAAGGCTCATTCCTCATGCATTATTTAGAGCGCATGCTGGTGGTGTTAGAACTAGGTTAGGCAGCTGTGAAAACCTAGAGGCTCCCTTGCGATTCTGATTTGCCTTTTTCTGATTCAACTGTGTTGTTCCCTTATGATATTCCCCAGAGTCCAAAGTGAAGGCTTGGGATGATTCCTGTAATTTTTTTTTTTTTTTTTTTTAAGGTGAAAAATGTCCCTGTGATAGAGATGCAGGACCAACTGTTAAAGTTTATGTGAGGGTCTGTTTTTAGGAGACAAAATGTATCCAAGATACATGTAAAAGTTGAAGAGAGAAGACAAAACAACAATGATGAACAATGATGAAGGTGTGGAAGACAGGACAAAAGGATATTGAAGCCAGGAAAAATATGATGAAGCCCTTCAGGCTTTTATTCCCAGATACTTGTGATAAGATCCTGTAGAGCTGCTATACAGGTATTATAAATTTGGCTTTAAACACTTCAGGAGCTAGGCTAAAATGGGACCATATAATAAGTTACGTGACTGGGGCAGAGGTGGTTAGAACAGAAGTACTATTGCTCTTGAAATAGACAGTAGAGAAAAATCCATTCTCCCACCACCCTTATCACCCACTCACAACTCTCTCTGGGGACAACATGAAGACCACTGAGGCTGACTGCAGTGGCTTATGCCTATAATCCCAGCACTTTGGGAGGCTGAGGCAGGAGGATTGCTTGAATCCCATTCTGGACAGCAGAGGCAAATTATCCAGGGGTGGTGGTGCATGCCTGTAGTCCCAGCTACTTGGGAGGCTGAGGCAGGAGGATCACTTGAGCCCAGAAGGTTGAGATCACAGTGAGCTGTGGTCATGCCACTGCACTCCAACCTGGCTAACAGTGTGAGCCTGTCTCTAAAAGTAGAAATAAGCAAAAAACAAACACTCACAAAAAAATACAGTGCAGTAGTCTTTCTAATCAAATTTTCTAATGTTCTTATAATGTAAGCACCTTCTCCAAAGGCTGGGACTGTAGGGATGCAAGGAAAAACAACAGCCTTGCCTTCAAGAATTTTCTGATTTAATGAGAAGGGGGAGTATCTTATTACCTAATTGATGGAGGAGATTGAATGGATGGCTTTGGGTGCGCATTTCTGCAGCAGGGAGATATTTCCACATTTGAAGTAGGGTGCACATGATCGGTCTACAGTGCAGTTCTGCAGAGACCTACAGCCACTCCAGGACGTGTCTTCTGGAAAACATGAAGTGGCTAAGAGAGAAATGACCTGCGAAAGGGATCAAATGTGCCTCTGTTGGGGTTACAATAATTCATACTTATGAGAAAAGCGTGAAACCCATGAAACCAGATCGTGGTTCCTCAGTGAAGCCTGGAGAAGAGCATTAACTCCCAGGGAACAGATCACGGGGAAAGGCGGAGTGAAAGGCTGATAGCCCATGTCCCAGGACTGGGGAGAGCAGCTGCATCACAGAAAAACACCAGAAGCTTGCCTGGGAGATGCTGCCCTACTGCAGAAGACACATTCCTTCAGCATGAACAGCAGCAGCATCTTGCTGGGGTAAAGGAGAGAGGAAAACCAAAATAAAGGAATTAATTCCACCGCAGCTTTCTCGAGTGAGCAGCATCATATTTGTTTCTTCCATGGCAAAGTGCTTTTCAAATTAGCCACCACACACCTGGCTAATTTTTATTTATTTTATTTTACTCTTTTGAGACAGAGTCTCGCTCTGTCACCCAGGCTGGAGTGCAGTGGCCCACTCTCACCTCGCTGCAACCTAGATTCAAGCAGTTCTCCTGTGTCAGCCTCCTGAGTAGCTGAGATTACAGATATGTGCCACCAGGCTGAGCTAATTTTTTTTTTTTTTTTTTTTTTTGAGAGACATAGTTTCATTCACCATATTGGCCAAGCTGGTCTTGAACTCCTGACCTCAAGTAATCTGCCCACCTTGGCCTCTCAAAATGCTGGGATTACAGGCATGAGCCACTGCGCCTGGCCTTACCTGGCTAATTTTTAAAATGTTTTTAATAGAGACGAGGTCTCACTATGTTTCCCAGGCTGGTCTCGAATTCCTGGCATTAAGCAATCTTCCTGCCTTGATCTCCTAAAGTGCTGGGATTACAGGCGTGAGCCACCATGCCCAGACTATTTTTTATTGTCATTTGTCTGGTTTGGCCTAGATAACTGGGTTAGGTGAATACTGGTACAGATGAAAAGTATTAGTATGTTCTAGAAGCAGCTCTGAAACGCCCCAAAGTGGAAATAGTAGCCAGCTTCTGAGTATCAGTGTAAGTTGGGTATTTCCATCAGGGTAATGGAAACTTCACATTACAAACAGCCCCAGTTCCATCCTTTCCCCCTTCTGCCACCATCCTCAGACAGAACAAGTGGCAGCTAGGAACATCAGCATCCCATGTTGGCCCACAGCAGGACAGAGTGGCTTCTTGTCCTGGCCTCAGTTTTTCTTAAGTGACTTTCTCTCAATAACTTGCTATTCCCCCTGGAGACTGGCCAGGCTACATTGTACCCAGAGCCCGCCCTTCCTTCCTTCCTTCCTTCCTTCCTTCCTTCCTTCCTTCCTTCCTCCCTCCCTCCCTCGTCCTCCTCCTTTTCTTCCTTCCTTTCTTTCTTTCTTTCTTTCTTTCTTTCTTTCTTTCTTTCTTTCTTTCTTTCTTTCTTTTCTTTTCTTTTCTTTTCTTTTCTTTTTTTTTGATGGAATTTCTCACTGTCACCCAGGCTGGAGTGCAGTGACACCATCTCAGCTCACTGCAACCTCTGCCTCCTGGGTTCGAGCGATTCTCCTGCCTCAGCCTCCTGAGTAACTGGGATTACAGGCACCTGCCATCATGCCTGGCTAATTTTTGTATTTTTAGTAGAGACAGGGTTTCACCATGTTGGCCAGGCTGGCTTCAAACTCCTGACCTCAAGTGATCCTCCCACCTCAGCCTCCCAAAGTGCTGGGATTACAGGCGTGAGCCACTGTGCCTGGCCAGGAGCCCCACTTTCAAATACAAGCAACACTGCTTTCTGTCCTCTTCCTCTCCCCCAGCTTTCCAGGGCTATTGCAATTCTATGTTAGCCAGATCCTTGCTGGAATCTTCAGTCACCCCACTTCTGATGTACTGTTATGCCCGACGGATGCAGAAACATGACATCTACTGGGTCGGGGCCACCTGGCTACTGGCTCACCCAATAATGCTGAGTCGCATCGGTTTATTTTTATGGCTCTCACAGCACTCAACATTGTTGGAAGTTATCAATTACCTTGTATGTTAATTCACTTACAAAAAATAATTCACTTACAAAAAATACTGTCTATTTTCTCCCTCTAGAATAGAAAGTCCACAAGACCAGTGACCTTGCTTATCTCGTTGACGTTTGTATTTTCAAATGCTTTGAACACTATTTGGCACATATTAGGTGCTCAATAAATTTTTTATTGTTGTGAATAGAGGATATAGTACATTCTGTTTTATTTTTTTGTTCATTTATTTATTTTGAAGGCAAGATCTCACTCTGTCACCTAGACTGGAGTGCAGTGGCGCAATCATGGCTCACTTCAGCCTCCATCTCCCCCGCTCAGGTGATTCTCCCATCTCACCCGCCTGAGTAGCTGGGACTACAGTCTCACACCACCATGCCCGGCTAATTCTCATTTTTGTTTCTGTTTCGTAGAGACAGGGTCTTGCTATGTTTTCCAGGCTGGTGTTGAACTCCTGAGCTCATGCGATCCTCCCACCTCCACCTTCCAAAGTGCTGGGATTGATTACAGGTGTGAGCCACCACACCCTGCCAGGATCTAGTACATTTTAAATCAGAGAACTTAAAGCAATACAACAGTACTGAATGTTTCACTAGGGAAACTTAGAGTAGCCAAAGATCACCAGGAGCTGAACACTGAGTAAAGAGGCATGCAAAGGTATAAAAGGGAGCTGAGAGCAGTGATTTTCAAACTGTGCCTCGGATGACTACGAGGTGGTATCCCTGAGACTATTCCAGGGAGATTGTAAGGTCAAAACTACTTTCATAATAATATTAGGATACTATTTGCCTTTTTCACTCTCTTTACATCTCCACGGATGGTGCAGAAGCAAAGACTGTACTTTTGGGGTAATTTCTGTAGTTCATTAATATAGTTTTCTGAGCATGTAGAGCATCAAAAAAAATAAAAATATATATATTTTACAAAGCAAAAGGGGGTAAAACTGCTGTCATTTTAGCATGGCACCAAATTATTACCACATACTTATAGTAAAATGAATGTCAGTTTCACTTAAGAATGTCCTTGATACATCAGTACAAATTAATTTCATTAAGCCTTGACCTTTATGTTCGTATCCATTTAATATTCTGTGTGACCACATGGGAAGGGCACAAAAGCAGTTCTGCTGAACAGTGAAGTATGTTAGTTTTCTTGAGAAAAAAACACTTGGCAATTGAATTGTGAGTTAACCTAACCATTTCTTTTTTCTTGGAACACTGTTTTTACTTTAAATTATGTAAGACAAACTATGGTTATTTTAGACTTAGATATTTCAGAAATTCTTTCTCAAAAATGAATAAAGTGAGATTGTCACCTCAAGTAAAATAACAAAGAGTTCTCTGAACTCAAGAGAAAATAAAGGGCTGGGCGCGGTGGCTCAAGCCTGTAATCCCAGCACTTTGAGAGGCCGAGATGGGTGGATCACAAGGTCAGAAGATCGAGACCATCCTGGCTAACACGGTGAAACCCCGTCTCTACTAAAAAATACAAAAATCTAGCCGGGCGAGGTGGCGGGCGCCTGTAGTCCCAGCTACTCGGGAGGCTGAGGCAGGAGAATGGCGTAAACCCGGGAGGCGGAGCTTGCAGTGAGCTGAGATCCGGCCACTGCACTCCAGCCTGGGGCGACAGAGCAAGACTCTGTCTCAAAAAAAAAAAAAAAAAAAGAGAAAATAAAAACTATAGAAAACTTATGTCTATCACAGTGAGCTTGACAGTTTCCTTACAGAGACTATTCTGATGAGATTGGTGGTAATATTGTTAAAAAGTGATTTTTGATGTTGTGTAATAAAAATTGTTGAAATTGGAAGATCTGTATAACTCAGTGAACCAATATCTTCCAAATGTTACAAAATCATACATAGATAAAATGTATTCAAAGTGCAAAATAAATCAGTGGAATTCCTGTAACAGAGGAAAAACTCCATTGTTAAAAGTTGCAGAAAACTCCATTGTTAAGGTTGCAGATTCAACACTGAAATTAACTTCTAAAAAACTAGTACTTAATGAACTCAGGTGTAGTATCGTACCATAAGCACCAATACCTGAAAAGGCTGTTAAAATATTTCTCCCCTACATAGAGGCTGATTTTTCTTCACGAACTTCCACTAAAACAAGTTATTACAACAGGCTGAGTGTAGAAGTGGAGTTGGCTATGAGAATCCAGCTGTTTTCTATTAAGCTAGACATTAAAGAGATCTGTAAACTATAAATGACATCACTATCCTCACTACCTTTTTGTTTTGTTTTGTAAAATACATTTTTCATCAACTGTGTTATTTATATTAACATGTAATATATTACTTTTACTTTTATATGAATATTTAAGACTTCCTTAGTATTATTTTATTTATTTTATTTTGAGATTGAGTCTCACTGTGTCACCCAGGCTAGAGTGCGGTGGCATGATCTCAGCTCACTGCAACCTCACCTCCCAGGTTCAAGCGATTCTCCTGCCTCAGCTTCCCGAGTAGCTGGGATTACAAGCATGCACCACCATGCCCAGCTAATTTTTTTTATTTTTAGTAGAAATGGAGTTTCTCCTTGTTGGCCAGACTGGTCTTGAACTCCTGACCTCAAGTGATCTGCCCACCTCGGCTTCCCATAGTGCTGGGATTACAGGTGTGAGCTACCGTGCCCAACCCTGAGTATTATTTGTGAATATAGTAAATATCAATAACCCACACTTAAAAAGCCATTTGGAATCCTCAATGTTTAAGAAAGTAGGTGGGTACTGAGACCAAAATCTTTGAGAACTTCAGATGTAGATTAGGCCTAAGAGAACTCGCCAGTGGCTCCACTGTATGCGAGGCATTTTCTTCTCACTTTTCTCTTTGAGGCCCAAGTCCACACAAATTAAACAAAATAGAAAAATTAAATGGGGCCGGCCCCGGTGGCTCATCCCTGTAATCCCAACACTTTGGGAGACCGAGACAGGTGGATCGTTCGACTCCAGGAGTTCAAGATCAGCCTGGGCAACATGGTGAAACCTCGTCTCTACAAAAAATACAAAAATTAGCTGTGTGTGGTGGCACACCTGTAGTCCCAGCTACTTGAGAGGCTGAGGTGGGAGGACCACCTGAGCCCAGGGAGGTTGAGACTCCTGTAGAAGTCATGATTCTGCCACTGCATTCCAGCCAGGGTGACAGAAGGAGACCCTGTCTCAGGGAAAAAAAAAAAAAAAAGATATATATATATATATATATATGTATGTATATATAAAAACCTAAATATATATGTAATATTTACTATATATAATTTTATATAATTATACATAATACTATATATAATTTAATATATATATTAAATATATATTTAATATTCACTAAATATATATTTATTACTAAATGTGCATATATACATCTGAAAGAAATGGCTAATATTTCCTGGTGTGTCTTCGTGCCATAGAACATTGACTCTCATTTTCGCCTCAGCACTATTCTGGAAGGCAATAGTTGATCAATCTCATTTTGGTAAGAGGAAGGAAGAGGCTCAGAACAGTTAAGTAAGTTGCCAAAGGTTACAGAGCTAGTAAGTGGATAATAGCCCCATAGGTTTTCTCAGCATTTCCCATGAGACCAGGATGCATCTGATGATTATCGGAAATATTTAGGTCCAAAATACTTTTGCCTATAGTATAAGCACAATTGAGGTGAAATATGGCTTTGATTTGTTTGAATTATCCCCATAACTGCCTTGGTATGGCTACTTTCCTGGGCCGGGGAAGACAATGGAATCACAGAGGTCCCCAAATTTCCTGCAAAATTCTATAAACCAGCTGGGCCTCTCTTAAAACTTCTTGGTATAAATCCTCTTCCAAAGGAAAAGGATGGTTGGAGTTATTTTTTTTCTTTTCCTTCTGCTTTTGTTCTGGCATTCTTTTGTGAGTATGGAACTGATTACTAAATAGGGTCAAACAGCTTGAGTCGGGCTTCCTGTGTGAATGTGAACAGTGCTGCTTTCTAGCCTTGCATTTGATATGTTATCTGTGGCGGCTGTGCCCGACGTTGAAGTTTCAGATGGCTTCCTTCAATTTCCTGTATTGTTATAATTGTGGCTGTGTGTGCACATGTGCACGTGTGGGCAGAGAAAGCAGTGAAGACAGAAGAGAGGATGTTTCTCTGTGTTTACTTGGATTTTGTGAAAGGTTTTTAGTTAGATATTGAGAGGACCACGTTTCAATGGAAAGAGTCCTGGTTAGCAAAAAAGAAGGTCCTGTCTTGTCTGCCACTAGTTGCCTGTGTGGTTTTTGGCAAATATTTAGTCCTCGGGCCCAACTCTGCTTCCTTATAAGGCCCCTTCCAGCTCTGAAATTTTGTAACTCTGGTTTCTACTCAGAGCTTCACTTTCCAACTCCCCACACTTGGCTGTTTTAAAGCGTTTGTTTTTCCTCCTGATTTTACTTTCCATGCCTTTTTTGTTCTCCTCCACTTCTCATTACTATCCTATAGCCTTTTGGATTTAAGTTCTTCTAGAAAAGTTCCTCGTTTCTCAGCAATTATTTTTCAGCTTCCGTTGTCTCTGAAAAAAAAAAAAAAAAATATTGTAAAAGGTCTCCTTTATCTTGGAAAGAAGATCCAGAATGTGTTGGCTTCCTGTTTTGTTGGTGAGATGTCTAGAGCTTGGAGATTGGACTTGGGTCAGGATTCCCCTCTAAGCCTTACATGAGATAGCTCAGAGCTGCTAGGCTTCCAGCCATTTCTCTCTCTGCTCTGTTTTTATTAAACTCAAATAAGTTCAAATATGCAGAATAGGCCAGGCACGGTGGCTCACGCCTGTAATCCCAGCACTTTGGGAGGCCAAGGCGGGTGGATCAGGAGCTCAGGAGTTCCAGACTAGCTTGACCAACATGGTAAAACCCCGTCTCTACTAAAAATACAAAATGTAGCCGGATGTGGTGGTGCGTGCCTGTAATCCCAGCCACTCAGGAGTCTGAGGCAGGAGAATCGATTGAACCCGGAGGCGGAGGTTGCAGTGAGTTGAGATCCCGCCAGTGCTCTCCAGCCTGGGTGACAGAGCGAGACTCCGTCTCTCTCTCTCTCTCTCTCTCTCTCTAAAATATAAATATATATATAATATAAATATATATGTAATATAAATATATATATAATATAAAAATATATATATGCAGGATAATGGCATATCTAATTCATCTGCTTTTATGGCCCAGTATGAACGTTTAAATGGAACCCGGAAATGAAACTTCTCGTTTTTCATCAGCTTCTAGTCCCAAGCTGATGGCGCCCCCAGAGTCTCCACAAGTGGGTCTGGCGCCATCTGGTGGTGGGATGCGCTGATGCTTTGCTGCTTGATGGACAGAAAACACAGTGCTTAATGAAGAAAACCTGTTGACTGAAATACACGCAGAGACTTAAACAAAGGACTAGTGACATTTGCAGCACATGACTCAGTATCCCAAAAGTTCAAATTTGTTATTAAACATTCAAATTTGTGAACGTTACAGAATCTTTGGGACCATGCAAAGTGAAGATTGATAGGTGTGTGCGCTTTAGGCGTGAGGCATATTCAGTTTGTAACTTTGTAGTGAGATGCTTGATCTTAGTATGGAATCCAGATGTTGTCTGCTGGTAATTTATGCTCCTGTGCAAAAGGTGGGCAAATTGATTAATTTTTATCAATCTCATTTCATCTTGTTTTCATCTGTAAAAGATCATGTCTGAGAACCCTTACACGCTTTAAAAACTTTCAAGGAACCCCAAACATTGCAGTATTCTGATTTCCTCTAGTGATTGTATGTGCTTCACATCCACGCTTTCTTCCATCCTCCAAGAGTTTAACGTTAACAGGAGGTGTGGAGGTAATACTAAGAATTGTCATTTATTGGATGCTGCTATGTTTTATATATATATATATTTTTTTTTTTTTTTGAGACGGAGTCTGGCTCTGTCGCCCAGGCTGGAGTGCAGTGGCCGGATCTCAGCTCACTGCAAGCTCCGCCTCCCAGGTTTACGCCATTCTCCTGCCTCAGCCTCCCGAGTAGCTGGGATTACAGGCGCCGGCCACCTCGCCCGGCTAGTTTTTTTTTTTTTTTTTTTTTTGTATTTTTTAGTAGAGACGGGGTTTCACCGTGTTAGCCAGGATGGTCTCGATCTCCTGACCTTGTGATCCGCCCGTCTCGGCCTCCCAAAGTGCTGGGATTACAGGCTTGAGCCACCGCGCCCGGCCGCTGTTTTTTATATTATCTTAGGTAGTTTAACATTTTAAAAATTCTGGCTTACAAAAGTCTGTAACATAAGTATCACTGTGCTCATTTTACAGATAAGGCATGTAAAGCTTACCGCACTCTGCTTTCTATGTTTACAAACTAAAAGATAAATGAGAAACAAGGAAGAAATATACCAATTGTCTTTATAATTCAGCACAACACCATTTACAGTGCATTTACAGCTCAGTGCAATTTGCCACTTTGCAACAATACAAAATGTCAAGTATCCAAGCCACATCATCGCTCTATCTTCACATACTGATAAAGCTGCTGCCATACCACAACTGTAGGAAGAGTTTTAAAAATGCATTTTCCAGGGTGCCAGGGGGAAAAAAATATTTGCCAAGACCAGAGCTGATATTTCACAAATCTGTTTTCTGCGAGCTGAGGAGTGAGGAGAGGAGTGACAAGCCGTCAATTGTAATTACCATGTCCCAGATGCTGATGCAAGGATGGCGAGTGGCAGAGGACTATTGGCAGGTGTCTCGGGCATGGCACCAGAGCAGCACTCTGTTTCTGTTGACCGGTTTGTTTGGGTCTTCCTTTTAAAAGTTGGGCATCCTTTTCCAAAGAGTGCTCTGTAAGGTGTTGTTACATTTTATATGGAAAATAAAGCTTTTGAATGAAATATTATGAGAAACAAGTGGCTGAATACAGTTAAATGGGTTTCTTTGCTCTAGTATAGGATTTCTTGAAACATTTCATGTGTCAATGTGTACTTTTAACATAATTTATAAATTAAATGTATTTTATTATATAAATTAAATACAGGTGATAGGGTTTGGCTGTGTCCCCACCCAAATCTCATCTTGAATTGTAGTTCTCATAATCCCCATATGAGTCGGGAGAGACCTGGTGGGAGGTAATTGAATCATGGGGGTGGTTAACCCCGTGCTATTGTCATGATAGTGAGTTCTCACGAGATCTGATGGTTTTATAAGGGGCTTTCCCCTTCTCTCAGCTTACATTCTTCTCCTTGCTGCTGCCATGTGAAGAAGGACATGTTTGCTTCCCCTTCCACCACAATTGTAAGTTTCCTGAGGCCTCCCTAGCCATGTAGAACTGTGAGTCAATGAAACTTCTTTCCTTTATAAATTACCCAGTCTCAGGTATGTCTTTATTAGTAGTGTGAGAATGGATTAATCCAACAGATCAAGGTTAAATAGTTCAAATAACCCCAATAGCTGGGGAGCTGGGGATAAGGCAGAAAATGTAACCTTTCTCCCAGAGCTAGGAATCCTTCAACCTAACTACCTTAGCAGACTTGTGTGTGTGTAAATTTCCAAAAACTATCCTAGTAGCATCACCTCGCTTATGTGGCATAGTGCATTAAATCTGATGAATGTTGAAATAATGCTCTGTAGATGTCAAACAGTAACCCTGGTCTACACTTACATAGGGCAACAATGAACCCAGTAACAGCTTCTCTTTTGAGGAGGGCTTGTGCTCTCTAGGTGGTACACCCTCCTGCCGTTGCACCCTTAGGTCACCCACCTGGCTCCTCGAGACATTAGGGTTTGTTTCCAATGGTTGAAATGAATGATCAAACCCACACTGACTTGATATCCAGACAGACCTTCCTATGTCAGAGATATTAGTCATCAACATTTTAGGGCATAAATTATGTTTCAGAAGTCTATTGAGAATTCCTACGCTGCTAAACACTTGGGAAAATCCCGGACCCTGATGCATTGCATCTTACCATTTGCTTTGTTTTGTTTTTTGTTTTTTGAGTCAGAGTCTCACCTCATCACCCAGGCTGGAGTGCAGTGGCGCGATCTCGGCTCACTGCAACCTCTGCCTCCTGGGTTCAAACAATCCTCCTGTCCCAGCCTCCCGAGCAGCGCCCGCCATCACGCTGGCTAATTTTTAGTAGAGATGGGGTTTCACCATCTTGGCCAGGCTTATCTTGAACTCCTGACCTCATGATCCACCCGCCTCGGCCTCCCAAAGTGCTGGGATTGCAGGCATGAGCTACTGCGCCCAGCCACATCTTACCATTTTAATAGCAACATCTTTACTTTGTGCCTGGAACTTTACATGCAGGAACTTGATGAATCCTCCCAGCAGCCCTATAAAGGTAGGGGCATATAACATCTTTGATGTATAGAAGATGAACTGAGTCAGAGAGTAGTTAAGCAACTTTCATCCCTACACAACTTCCAGAATCTCTTAGTGACTCCTACTGTTTTCCCTAGTTAGCCTTTGATTCTCTCCATGAGATCTGCTCTCAGAACTTCAGCTGATCCTGATGCAGCCTTGCTGACCTATGGAATTTCCCCTCCTTTTCCAGTGCTTACCTCTCATTAGGACCCATGGGTCAGTCCTCTAAGCATGACACACTGGGGCAAGTATCTGTATCAAACTCTGTTAGAAGTTTCTATATTAAGATATAAAGAGAAAGAAGCAAAAAGCAAACTTTTATGTACACTCTGACTTCAGTTATGGGAAATGCATGGAAAAGAAGGCTGGAAGGAAAGAAGGTGATGACATTGCATTAGAGTTGTAGGACAATGGATGGTTTTTTCTATTTTCTTAGTTTTATGAAATATGGTATATCAGTTATTAAATGAGAAAGGTTTACCTTCTTACTAATTTAAATATTTCTTTCCAAAAACTGAAATACATCTATCAACTCAGATGGTTACCAGGCAATATCACAAAATTTGCATTTTTTTTTTTTTTTTTTGAGATGGAGTCTTGATCTGTTGCCCAGGCTGAAGTGCAGTGGTGCAATCTCCACTCACTGCAAGCTCCACCTCCCGGGTTCACACCATTCTCCTGCCTCAGCCTCCCAAGTAGCTGGAACTATAGGTGCATGCCACCACACCTGGCTAATTTTTTGTATTTTTAGTAGAGATGGGGGTTCACTGCCTTAGCTAGGATGGTCTCAATCTCCTGACCTTGTGATCCGCCCATCTCAGCCTCCCAAAGTGCTGGGATTACAGGCGTGAACCACCGTGCCCGGCCAATATGCAATATTCTTTAAAATAGTTACCATTTATCAATTGCTTAATAATTGTATCTTACATATGTAACCTTGAACCCCTGTAAGAACTGACCAAAGCAGCCATTATTATTATTATTATTATTATTATTATTATTATTATTGAGATGGAGTCTCACTCTGTCACCCAGGCTGGAGTGCAATGGCACGATCTTGGTTCATGGCAACTTCTGCCTCCTGGGTTCAAGTGATTCTTTTGCCTCAGCCTCCTGAGTAGCTGGGACTACAGGTGCAAGCCATCACACCTGGCTAATTTTTGTAGTAGAGACAGGTTTCACCATATTGGCCAGGCTGCTCTGGAACTCCTGACCTTGTGCTCTGCCCTCCTCGGCCTCCCAAAGTGCTGGGATTACAGGCATGAGCCACTGCGCCCAGCCCAAAGCAGCTATTGCTATATACTTTTTGAAGCTGAGGAAACCAAGGCTTAGAGAAGGGCAGTGACTTTTTTCCAAGAACACATTGCTGGATTTACACGGCCAGGCTCATGTTACTTCAAACAGATCATCATCACCTAATCATTCACCTGGTAGAAACTTATTATTTCCATTTTCAGGGTACCCAGAAATTTTGTTACTGTATCAAGATCACAGGAAGAGTGTTTGAGACATCACCAGAATCTACAGCCTCTGATGATGCTCCTGGATTCAGCTTCTAGCATTACAGGTGTGCTAGCTTGTCTCCAAGATGGCACCCATGAGCCCTAAATTCCTGGATTGATGCTCTTGCCTAGTCCTCTATTGTGTCATATCAGGGTCATTCCAAGTAACCAATAGAACACAGCAGAGGTGATAGCATGTCACAAAGTTAGGTCATAAAGGACATCGTGGTTTCCATGTTGCTGGCTTCTTCTTGGATCATTTTCTCTGGAGGAAACCAACTGTGTGTTGTGAGAAGATTTAAGCCATCCAGGGAGATGTCCTCATGGTAAGGAATGGAGGCCACCAGCCGACAACCATGCCGGTGAGAGATTTTTAGAAGCAGATCCTCCAGCCCCAATCAGGCCTTCAGATTACTGCATCCCACATAGATTACAACATTGTGAAATGACACTGAGTCAGACTCATCCAGCAAAACCACTGAACTCCTGACCCACAGACACTGAGATAAATGTTGTTTTAAATCACAGAGTTTTGGGGGTAATTAGTCACACAGTGATAGATAATTGATAGACATTGCAGATAACTTGTCTCTTTAGTCTGCAAGACTTTAGACAGAGAGGAACTCTACTTGAAGATCTATTCTTAAAGAACTACACCTGGTCAGGCACAGTGGTTTATGCCTGTAATCCCAACATTTTGATAGGCTGAGGCAAGACGATTGCTTGAGCCCAAAAGTTTGAGAACAGCCTGGGAAACATGGTGAAACTCCATCACCACAAAAAACTTTCAAAAAATTAGCCAGCCATTATGATCTGTGCCTGTCATCCCAGCTATTTGGGAGGCTGAAGCAGGAGGATTGCTTGAGTCCAGGGGTCAAGGGGTCAAGGCTACAAGTGAGCTGATATTGCACCACTGCACTCCAGACTGGGCAACAGAGTGAGACTCTGGGTCAAAAAAAAAAAAAAAGAACTACACCTGAGAAGACTTCTCTGTGTTGGGATCTGATTTAAATAATTACATCCTGGACTTCAAACCTAGATATCCTGTACAAGTTTGAGACTTTGGGGAGGAGTTGAGAGGAATGAGAGTATTTTACATGTGGGAGAAACAGAAATAATTTGTGGCCAGATGGTGGACTGTGATGATTTAAAATACATCCACTGATTATTTAATATTCCTTTCAAAAGATGGAACATAATTCCCCTCCACCTGAACATGGGCTGGAGTTAGTGACTCATTTGTGGTAAATAGAAAGTAGAAGTGATTGTGTGTGATGTCAGAGACTAGGTCATGAAAGTGATGGTGTCTTCCGGCTTGCTCTTACTCTTGGATGATCTGCTCTGGGGATAGTTGTGAGTAGGCCTGCAGCCCACAGCCATGTGAGTGAGCCTTTTGAAGAGTGGACCTTCCAGGCCCAGTCAAGCCTTCAGGTTACTGCAGCCCCAGCCAACATCTTGGGAGACCCTGAGTCAGAACCCCTGCTAAGTCACTTCCAGATCCCTAAGTCTCAGAAACTGTGAAGAAAAAAAAATGGATGTGGTTTTAAGCCCTAAGTTTGGGGCATAGTTTGTTATGTAGCAATAGATAATATGTTTGATATGGTTTAGCTGTGTCCCCACCCAAATCTCACCTTGAATGGTAGCTCCCATAATTCCTTCATGTTGTGGGAGGGACCTGGTGGGAGATAATTGAATCATAGGGTGGTTTCCCCCGTACTGTTCTCATGGTAGTGAATCAATCTCACAAGATCTGATGGTTTTATCGGGGAAACCCCTTTTGCTTGGTTCTCATTCTCTTCTCTTGTCTGCTGCCATGTGAGACGTGCCTTTCACCTTCCACCATGATTGTGAGGCCTCCCCAGCCAAGAAGAATGGTGAATCCATTAAACTTCTTTTTTTTTGGTAAATGGTCATGTCTTAGATATGCTTTTATCAGCAGCATGAAAATGGACTAATACAATGTTATTGCTGAAAATTTGCCTTATAATATTTTCATATTTGGATGAGAAAAAATATTTCGGATAAATCAAAGCAAACTCTTTTCATCCTAAGGTAACAGAAACAGAGTAATTTGCCTCTATTCTTGCTCCTATTTTGTTGAATATAAGCCCAGAAATGCCTTTTGTCTTTATTGTCTAATTTTTTTTATTGTACACATGTATTCAATCACTATATTTAGTTTAGAGAACTTTGCTGTAAACAGAACATTCACAATTTTTTTAAATATATATTTTCTGAATAGCTACTTTATGATGTACACTGGGTATCCAGAGGCTATAAAGATGAATGAGGTGCAGTTCTTGTCTTCATGGAATTTAACCTACTCATGGACTATTAAATAATTAAAAAACAACAACATATATTAATGTACCAAATGACATATATCCGTATATTCTAAATTGTCTATTACCCTTTTACTCCTATCTTTTCAACTTAGCCCTTGCAACTGAAGTCTTTCCTAAATTTTAAGTACATTTCATTTTAAAAAATCTTTTAGAGATGGAGTCTCACTGTGTCACCCAGACTGGTCTTGAACTCTTTGCCTCAAGCAATCCTCCAGCGTCAGCCTTTCAAAGTCCTGGGATTACAGGTGGGAGTCACTGCACCCAGCCAATTGATTTAAAGCTAAGTATACCACCAGGGGTGGTGGTGTATGCCTATAGTCCCAGCTACTCCAGCTGCTCAGAAGGCTGTGGCAGGAGAATCCTTTGAACCTAGGAGATCTGGACTGCATTACAGCCTGGGAGACAGAGTAAGACCCCGTCTCTTAAATATATATATATAATACAAAGTAAAAAACTCACATATCAAAGCGTGTACTCCTGAATTCACACAGTGACACACCCATGTATCCACACAGTGACCCACCCCTGTATCCACAATTAGATTTGGGAGCAGAACATTACCCAGCCCATATTCTGAGGAGCGGTTATTTTGCCTTCCTTCCATCGCCATACAAAAATTTTGCCAGTTTTTGAAATTTGTGAATGGAATGATATATGTTATTTTTGGTTTGGCTTCTTTCACTTAAGTTACGCTTGTGAGATTTACTTTTGCTGTTCGGTAGCAGTAAATTCCCATAGCTCTATTACATTAAATTATATGAACACACTTACATAAATACACTTGTCCATTCTACTGTTGATGGATAATTCGATGATTTCCAGATTTGGGCTATAATGAAAAGTACTGCTAGGAACATACACGTACATATCTTTTGGTATCATAGAACTCTTTTTATCTGGTCGACACTGGCAGTGGAATTGCTGGGTCGTAGTGCACTGTCTTAGACTGGACAGTGGAACTGCTGGGTCGTAGTGCACTGTCTTAGACTGG
>NC_045440.1:11212517-11219877 GCF_002776525.5 Piliocolobus tephrosceles | reverse complement strand
GACTGGACAGTGGAACTGCTGGGTCGTAGTGCACTGTCTTAGACTGGGCAGTGGAACTGCTGGGTCGTAGTGCACTGTCTTAGAATGGACTTTTAAAAAGCTCAGCTCTGTCTCCCTCTCTGTGTCCTTGCTGTCTGGCTTTTCAGTATCTCCTATTAGTGGAGTTTCAAGTTTTTCCACATCTTATTCCACATCTGCAACAACATTTGATATTATAACTCTTTTTTTTTTTCATTTGAGATGTTCTTGAGTGTTTTATTATTTATTTTTTACCTAGGTTTTCTCCTGTGCTTGATAAGTCTGAAGGAATTAGAGAGACAGAGACTGTAAAATATAAACTGCTCCTGAGTCTGAAATAGGATGCATTAGAAGATGTAACAACTTGTTTGACAGACCCTTGTTCTCCCTGAACAACCAGATTTGTCCGAATTCCTACCTGGTTACCAAGTAGTTAGTTGCCAGTTGTTTGTTGGTTGACTAGTTAGTATCCACTCAGCATCGGTCCGTTCTGTATGGATGTATATGTATATATATAAGACATATATTTAAATATATATATAAGGATGTATATTTAAACGTGCTGACGGCCAGGTGTGATGGCTCACACCTGTAATCCCAGCACATTGGGAGGCCAAGTTGGGAGGATCACTTGAAGCCAGGAGTTTGAAACCAGCCTGGGCGACATAGTGAGACCTCCTATCTACAAACAAGCAAAATAGCTGAGTGTAGTGGCACACACATGTAGTCCCAGCTACTCAGGAGGCTGAGGCAGGAGGATCGCTTGAGCCCGGGAGATCGAGGTTACAGTGAGCTATGATTGCATCATTGCACTCCGGCCTGGGCAACACAGCAAGACCCTGTCTCTGAAAATAGAATAATAATAATAATAATAATAATAATAATAATAATAATAATAATAAATTGTCCTGCGCATATGAGGATTTTGATTCAGCATCTGGCTTTCATTCTCCAGAAGAGGGCAGCCTCGTTCCACGTTTTGTCTGTAGGCCTCCCCGCAGACACCTCCTCCCTCCTCTATTTGTTAAAGGGCTTTATTTGTTAAGCACATTACAGCCTCCTGAGCAGCCAGGTGGGAACTTGGGAGGTATTTTTTCTCTTTGTTCTTTCTGGCTCTCTAACCAGATTCCAGTTAATTCCACCTGAGGTCTGGACGTGTCCTAGTTTCATTTCTAGACTTGCTGTCCCAGCTCCCTACTGTGTCTCCCAACCTCCTGCTGCAGACCCCTCAAATCTCAGACCCTCCTCTCCCCTCCCTCACCTTCTCTCTTTTCCAGAGGAATTTTTCCAAAGCATGTGCTCAAAAACGTTCCAAGGCTGCCTAGCATTTGAAGAAATAAATACGTGTGATTAGGTTAAAGTCTAAATCCCCCGGTGGCATTCTTGGCCCCTAAGAACCAAACTGCAATCCACTTCTCCACTTTCTTCTACTTGTACTCCCCTCAAAAAACCCACGTTTCCACGGAGTGAGCAGAACTAGGGTTTGAACAACTCTAGGTCCGAGTCCAAATGCAAAGCTCAATGTCTTTACTTTCCATCCATATGACCGTAGCAAGGAACTTAAGCTCTATGAACCCTGGTTTTCATATCACTAGATGGGGCTCAGTGGTACCTGCCCCTCATGGTTGGTGTAACAAATAAACGTTGCTATGAATGTAAGAGTCCCTGGCATAAAGTGACCACATGATAATGGTGCTATCATTGTCATCATCATCAATTTACTTAATTTACTCTGAGCTTCGCTTCTTCTCTGCCATTGTCCAAATTCCCTGCTCTCCTGCCCTACTGAGATTTCATCTTGTGAGGTCCAGCCTTGTGTCACCTCCTTTATGAAAACCCTCTTCCTCCCCCAGCGTCCCAGCGTTCACTGCTACTTCTGAGCACCCTCATTCAGAGTCAGGTGAAAATTCGTTCACCCAAGTTTACTGGGCACCCTCAACAGCGCCAGCACTATGCAGGTACTACAGTGAAAAAGGCAGACAAATCCCTGCCATGGTGACAGGTATACTCTCGCAGAGAAATAGGCTTAAATAAATGCATAAATAAATATGCGTGATGAGTTTCAAAAGGAAATTCACATAACTCCGGGACCACAGAGCAGGAAAATAACTTAGTGTCTCTTCTGTATCAGGGGCAGGGGCCCCAAAGGCTTACCTTGGAAAGGCACGTCCAAGCTGAGACGGAAGCGTGATTAAGTCAGGCCAACTGAGGAGTGGAATCACATTCTAGAAAGAGAGAACTGTGTGGCCGGGCGCGGTGGCTCAAGCCTGTAATCCCAGCACTTTGGGAGGCCGAGACGGGCGGATCACGAGGTCAGGAGATCGAGACCATCCTGGCTAACACGGTGAAACCCCGTCTCTACTAAAAATACAAAAAACTAGCCGGGCGAGGTGGCGGGCGCCTGTAGTCCCAGCTACTCCGGAGGCTGAGGCAGGAGAATGGCGTAAACCCGGGAGGCGGAGCTTGCAGTGAGCTGAGATCTGGCCACTGCACTCCAGCTCGGGCGACAGAGCAAGACTCCGTCTCAAAAAAAAAAAAAAAAAAAAAAAAAAAAAAAAAAAAAAAAAAAAAAAAGAAAGAGAGAACTGTGCCCCTCTTATCTGTCCTGCCAATTTTAAATTCTCCAAGATCAGACACTGAACTTTTTTCCCATAAAATCTCCAGCAGAGCCTGGAAAGACCCTTGCCTATAGGAATTCTTCAGAAATCGAGGAACAAAAAAATGCAAAGAAATGGCAGTTTTTAAAATTGAAGTCTTTAAAACGATAGGGAAACACGCTCTTTCTGTACCTGTGCTTTCTGTCCCCTTCCCAGGGTGGTTACATATTTTGAGTCCCAAGACGATATGGTAGTGAAAAACTCTAGTTCTTCACAGACCACCTCTTTTGAGGGCCGAGAGCTCACAAGATGGCATGGGTGAGGGTTGCTTCAGGACAGCTTCTTACCCCCGAAGCAGGAGAGTTCTACCCGTGTGGGGTGTGCAGGTCAGTTTATCCATCACACCAAAGTTCCTTCCTTCCTTAGCCAAAAAAGGAGTATAGGGTCGAGTTAGACGCCCTAACAATCAACTTCTCCTGGAGTCATCTTAGTTCCTGGAACTTTGGGGCTCAACTACATTTGTTTTAATGAGAAGCTTTTAGTTGCCTCTGGGGTGGGGACAGTGCTCTCCTATGCAGGAAGAACCAGGCCTGTGGAAGTGGCCCCCTAAGCAGTTTGAAGGTGGCAACTCCACTCACTCTATGCCAGGCATGGACACAGGAATCGTCGCCAAGCTTCCCGGGCAGGCAGGCCAGGGCTCAGGCTCAGCGCTACATCCGGGGCTATTCCAAGTCAGGTTTCTTCCACTCCTGGGCAGCATCTTGGGGGCTCAAGTTCACTGCTGCGAACAGCTGCTGGCGAGTGGGGCTGTTCCCACCCTCCCCTCAATGCAGAGTCTCCTTGGGTAAATCCTTTGAGGGCCCTGGCCTCTCAAAGATGGGGGGGTTCACTTCAAAGTGTCTGTGAGTTCTCTTCTGCAGCAAGAGAGCTCTAACAGAGGCCTGCCTACCCTGATTTTTCAGGGGTGGGGTGTTGGGAAGGAAGGGATATCTCTATCTCAACTTACCACACCCTTCATTTTCAGTTATTGTGAGCTGTTTCATTGCAAGAGAAAGAAAAACTTGTAACTGATGGTCAAACATCATTCACTGGTGGTTTTCGTTTTTACACTTGGATGATCAACCCCGAGGACCAAGTCCGCATGATTAGTTTTCACCAGTATTCAAACAAACATCTAGCAAATAAATCAAAATGTATTCTTCACACCTGTGGTCTCAGAGAAGGTGGAGAGAGGGCAGTTGGTCCTAAGGGCCTGAGAGGAGAGGTTATCTCCTAAGAGGAGACCTACGATGCAGGAAGTCAGTGAAGCTGGAACATGACCCTCTATTGCCAGCTGATCCCAGGAGCTGAGTTCCATCAGCCAGGGCCGGGGCTCTTCCTCCTCACAATGCTGAAGGCAGGCGGGGAGTCGGTGGTGGGCAGGAGAGCTCCTCTGTTGCTCATTTAGAGTAGGTCCTTTAAAATGGCAAATTATTATTTGTTTCTGGAGGTCAGGGCAGGGGGTGACATGGAGGATAAAAATACTGTGGTCCTTCGATATCCGTGGGCAGTTTGTTCCAGGACACCCTCGGATACCAAATCCACGGACGCTCAAGTCCCTGATATAGAAATGATGCATAGCATTTGCATATTACTGACACCCATCCTCCCTTAGACATTAAAACATCTTCAGGTTCCTTATAATACATCACACAGTGTAAGTAGTTGGTATGCTCTATTGTTTAAGGAGTAATAACAAGAGGAAATGTCTGTACATGTTAGCACAGACACAATCTCCTTTCTTCAAATATTGCTTGAATCTACAGAGGTGGAACCCAGGGATCTGGAGGGATGACTGTACTAGGTAGAAAAGTGACTGGAGCTGGAATGGCCTTGGTCAACTATCCCCCTTAACAAAAAATTGGTGGAGACATAAGGGAAAACGTGGCTGATGCAGAATGGTTTTTTAACTGCTAAATTGTAAAGGTGTAAAACGAGTAGTGCTGTCAAATACCCTAAATGCAAAGGGCTGTAGATGGTGAAGGAGGAGAAGATCAACATGGAGCTGTGGGATCAGGGGCATTTCTTTGCAGATGGGACCTGAGTGGGCTGCAGTGTGACAAAGATCTGAATGGATGCATAGGACAACTCTCTGGAGGAATGCAAACGCAGGTGTGTGTGGAGGAATGCAGAAAGAAGCATATGGATCTGGTTCTTGGCTTTGCAAGTCACTCCTTCTCGGAGTCAGTGGCTCCCAAGGTTTCTGGTATCCCAAGCATCTGCTTCTTTTCCTTGCACACACGTGCACTTGCATGGGGACTATCTTCTGTGCCCTGCATCTGGGATGGGGTGGGGAGTGAAGTGTACTGACGTTGACAGTTTCCTTCTGATTTCACCCATTCAGAAAACTGTAAAACCCACTATATGTCTGTTAAATATATAATTTTAAAACTGAATTTATGCTTAGATATTTCAAAAATAGCAAAGGAGCACAAAGATGGAAGAACGGATGGCTTCTAAAGACAATAACTAGCAATGTTTTTAAACTGGGCGGTTTCTGGCAGAGTACAGAGCATAGGACTGAGGTCTCACTGATTCTTGCAAAAGGTCAGCACAGAGTGTATTTTATTTATCATGATTTTTGTCTTTCAAGCAGCCACCTGAGGGCCAAACTGATGTTCAGGGAGATGGAGTAGCTTCTTCCATCACAGGTGAGGAGCCGTCAAGCTTCACCATGCCAGGGCACCATCTGCTGCAAGATTGCATCCCTCTGAGTGGCATGAGAGCCACAGCAGGGCTGGCACAAATCCTCCCTCGTTTCACACCCCCATTCTGGTAATGAGCTGACAAATTGCAGATGGAGCAGGTCAGGAAAGAGAACAAACTTGCCTACCTCCCAAGCAACATACAAAAATGACATCCTTTCTAGATTAGGACCACATTTGCACGCATCCACTTTTGGATAGTCTAATACATCTTTATTAATCTCAAAATATGTCTTTTTGGTCAATAACATTCTTTTAATAACCATTAAAGATAATCTATTATTAAATGGTTAATTTGCTTCCCTTAGATAAAGATGACAGAATTCAAATACTAATTTGCCCTGTTCGGTTGAAGTGTAATGAGAGCTGACTGTGTGAGCTGAATAATGCTTGTCCTGTACAGAATGGAGAAGAAAAGCAAAGTTTTGTTCACCTGGGAATAGTTTTTTAAAAATACATTGTACCTAACTTAAATAATTGCTTACATATCATAAATATACAAATTACACCATTTAAAATATACTTACTACAAAATGATCCTGAACATTATTGGTTAATACAAATAAAATTTCTTCACATTATTGTAAGAGTCAAAATATTTTACATCAATTTGTGCTTTTAAACCTATTGCTAGCTTACCCTGGGAAAAGCGAAAATAACTGTATATTGTAGAAAAAAGTTTTGCACCCAGGGACACACCCCCTGACCCACATGCCCAGGCCTCCTGGACCAGGCAATGTCCAGTACAGGCAGGCAGTCTGGGCTTGGGGCCAGGACAGGGGTGGACGGTCCTGCTAGGCCGGCCTCCTTCTCCCTACCAGCTGGGCTGGTTGCACTGTAGTTTTGTTCTGGCAACATATTGCTGCCCACTTTGGCCACACCAGTGCCCGGCTCCCTGGCTAGGCCCAGTGCTGTCCAACCCACCTACACAGGCCCCACACACCCAGTGTCCACCAGGCTCCTGTCAGCCAGGAGGACCCATGCTCACCTCCAGAAGTATCCGTGGGAACCTGCATCCCACAGGGACCCAGAGCTCAGGGCCAACCTCCATGGGGCCTCTTGGTTGTGGTGGTAGAGGTGGGGGGGAGTTGACCTCCAGCCCTCCCATCCTGGCCACTGTGCTTTGTGGGGATCATTCAGTCCTGGGAGCTTCCTGGGGACCCCAGAAGGAAGAGAACAGGGTGATCATGGCAGCCTGAAATTACAGGTCTGCTTTCTTTCCTTGGCTGGGGCTCAGATGGACAGCTGCGCTGGCGCTCAGATGGGCAGGTGCTGGAGCAGCCCTGCTGGAAGCGATGCAGCCTTCAGGAAGCTGGAGGTAGGGGCGGAGAGGGACCTCTGCTTTCCAGGCTGCCTTTTATACTGCCTCTGGACCCCTGACGGGAAACGGACCCTATCCTAATCAACTTAATCCAATTACATGACCTGGAAAGGTCTATTTGCCCAGCCCACTCTAAGATGATATTCACTATGGACAGACATTCTAAAACCTACGGATACAGCTGCAAGCTTTGAAGAAGAGATGTTTCCCGTCAGGTATGTAGCACTGGTGCATGTACCCCTGTCTTGTTTTACATCTTTTTTTTTTTTTTTTTCCCCCAAATAAGGTGCTAAAATAGACACAGTGTAATTGGACCATATTTAGTCTATTTCAAGGTTGGCCGCAGTGCCATCAAGGAGGTTCACCTTGACATGCAATCTCGGCCGTTATCCATCTTCAGAGCTTCTCCTTCTTCCCCACGGTAAGTGTGTCAGCAGAAAACCCTGACCACACTCTCACGCGTTTTCTCCTCCAGGAGGCCCTTGGAAACCACCGTGAATTGGACTGCACTGGGAAACCCAGATGAAGAAAGTCAACACCGCTTTGTCCTTCGGTGCCTGGCTCCTTTTTCAGCTCGTCCTGCGGCTCCAGACATTATGCCTGAAGAGTCTCCAGGACACCGGTGGGGCTCTATTTCCTTGGGTCCCGTTGCCATTTCTCTGGATTTGCGAAGATCCAGC
>NC_045440.1:11204587-11212507 GCF_002776525.5 Piliocolobus tephrosceles | reverse complement strand
TTTCCTTGGGTCCCGTTGCCATTTCTCTGGATTTGCGAAGATCCAGCAGACTTTCTGTGCAACTCTCTTGTCGGGGAACTTTGGTGCCACGTCCCCTCATTCTGCCCTTCGTCATCTGCACCTGCACAAGTTAGGGTCCATGTTCCTTGGACGGGAAGAGATAGGCAGGAGTCGGAATGCTGAATCAGCACATTGGGGGCATTTTCTCACGTGGTCCAAGTGGCCACATGCTACCACACTCGGCTACTTTTTGTATTTTTAGTAGAGATGGGATCTCACCACATTGGTCAGGCTGGTCTCAAACTCCTGACCTCCTGATACACCCGCCTCAGCCTCCCAAAGTGCTGAGATTACAAGTGTGAGCCACTGTGCCCAGTCCATTGTAATGGGTTCTATTTTGATTAATAAAGATGTGTTGCAGCCTAATTATAAAAATTTAAAATTCACAGTCCAAAACCATAATTACTTTGGCACCAACCTAATAATGGAACAATTAAAAGAGGCCTTTATATTACAGATCCCATGGATGATAAATAATAAAGAATATTACAATCTCCATAACCCGTAAACTTGGTAACTTAGACCAACTGGATGAATTAAAAGACACAATCTATTAATACTAAAACATAGGAGAAATAGGTAATCTAAATACATTGATACATATTTTAAAAATGAAGTCAATACCTAATAACCTTACAGAAAACCTATATATTCCAAAAATCTGACATTCTGTCATGTTATTCTAACTGGTGGGATTCGGGGATTTCCATTTTGATAAGAACATAGGTGAGTCGCACACACTTACTTTTAGTGCTCATTGGTCTGGAAACCTATGTCCACTATAGGATACTGCAGAGCGATGCGTTTTGGAGAATGTAGGCAAGATAATATTATTTTCAGATATAAAGGAAGACAACCTGTTTTATGTACAGTAAATCCTCATAATATCACAGGGGATACCATATTTAAACTTTGGGGTATCCCTAAATACTATTCTTATTTGAGCCACATGTGAATTTCAGACACGGAGGCTGCCGAACTTTGGTGGCTTTCAACAGATGTGGAAGGTAATTCACAACCTACTTTGTGAAGGCATAAAATTCAATGAGCCCTCATTTAGCATTTTATTTTAAATATTATTTTTGTAAACTTTGCATTTCCAATTAGGTGAAATTTTAAACCTGTTTCAGTTCTTATCCACTTTTTTTTTTTTCCCTGAGACGGAGTCTTGCCCTGTCACCCAGGCTGGAGTGCAGTGGCATGGTCCTGACTCACTTCAACCTTCGCCTCCCAGGTTCAAGCAATTCTCCTGCATCAGCCTCCCAAGTGGCTGGAATTACAGGTGCCCACGACCATGCCTGGCTAATTTTTGTAGTTTTAGTAGAGATGTGGCTTCCCCATGTTGGTCAGGCTAGTCTTGAACCCCTGACCTTGTGATCTGCCCACCTCAGCTTCCCAGAGTGCTCGGATTACAGGCCTGAGCCACCGTGCCTGGCCTTGCCACTCTTTTTAGGCAGACGGGAGTAAGGATTGCTTTAAGTTAGGAGGGACTCCCGTATGCCCAACCCATTTGTGTAAATTTCTTCCTTCAGAGTTCTTCAAATCAGCATCACCATTGCTAAAGGCCTCCCGCATGGTAATAATTGTGCTACAGGGTTTTACGCACATGAAGTTTATGTTTGGCTGAATTAACCTCCTTGCTGTGGCACAAGGGGGGCATAGGTGTTTTCACCAATTATGAGGCAGGTTCACTGTGCAATGGCTACCAACATTTCTGAGTACAATGAGACCAAACACATTCATACAGAAATTCCATGAAGTGAATTTATTACTTACAAATAGCAAACAAAAGACAACAGAAATCTAGGATTCAATATGAACCGCTACCGCAAGATCAGGAAGGCTACCCAGAGTAGATGGATGGAGTTTTGACTGTAAACGCTTCACTTGCACTACAACTGAGGGACCCCAGAAAGCAGCCCACGATGTGGTTTGCTAGACACAAGCGTTAAAGGCCATTCTGTTTCGAGCAGGGACTATCACGGATCCTGGGCTGTTCTGACCAATGTCGCCTGATTATCAGGATATTGCCTTCCTAGCATATCATACAGTTATCTTGAGAACTACCAGTAAGAAAGGGAGGAAAATGGCCCTGTACCCTTAAAATTGAAGGATCAGGATATTTGTTGTGACAGAAGCACAGACAGTAGCGACAGAGTGTTCTTGTGAGCCATCTACTAGTTCTCTTGAACGGAGCATGGCACCTAACTGCCTTTCTCTTTCCTTTCAATGGAAACTGTTTCAGAATATTTTGAATATTTTGAGTTTCTCCTACATCTACAGAGTTGAGGCACACGATCGCTGGCAGTGTAGACTCTCTGCATGGTTACAGGAAAGAATTCAGGAGCCCATCAAGCCACATTAGAGGAGACCACCTAATCCTCCAGAGACTGTCACTCCCGTCTTCCTGGGGTTAGCTCCACGTGTAGTAAGGGCATTATGTCTAATGCCGGCAAGACTTGCAGTCCAAAGATTCGACTTTTGGCATGCTGATAAGCAGCAGTGATAAGAAAAGCCCACACACTGGCTAGGAATTTTTCAATGAAAGCAGCTGAGACTCTTCTTCATATGCTTTGATACGGGCTAATATCAAACTTTCTTCCCATTTTCTTTACTCATCCATGACTGAACCATGAGGCACCATAGATGTACACCTCATCAGGAGGGTGTAGGGGACAGCGGCAAGGGGAGCAGCAGCGTAAGAAACAAACAAGGCCACTACTTCTGCCTACATAATAACTATTGTCTTGGAATATACAATAATTAATAATGTTCACATGGCTGCCCTAAGCATACAGAGATGCTGACCAGAGCAGATGCAGGGGCTACAGAGATACAGCCTGATCCTTGCTAATTAGGACTTAAGTGTCGGCTTATGTGCTGCGCTTTTGTGCATTAATAAGCCAAGGCCTCAAAACTGCCTGCTAAGCACAGGCCAAATGTCATGCTGGGGTGCAAGTAAACATTCATGTCTAGGAGATGAGAGCAGTTTAGTGTGGAAGAAGATGACAACACCTGAAGACCACAAAATGTTGTGTAGACCAAAGGGAAGGCCCATCGTCAGCTCACAGTTCTGACTCAGGTGGCTGCTAATGTGTTACGGAACCGTCAGCCAACAGCAGATAGGTCAAGTTGAGCAGGTGTCCTTCATGAGGGCTGGTCCATTCCATTTGTGTTGCCAATTATTTCAATAGCATCTCATGCACCCCACTGGTGAGGAAGGAATTCGCACCCTACGTTTACTGGCACATACGTTTACAGCCTGGGCAACATAGGGAGACCCCATTTCTATAAATAAATAAATAAATAAATACCATTGGTACTTGGCATTTCAGGCGGGGAACAGCAAACACATGAAAGCTCTGAGGCAGGAAAGGGAAGTGATTAGTGCTGGTTCCTGGTTCCTTTATCAGACCTTAAAGAGATGCAGAGACATTTCAGGCACTCCTTGGCCGAGCTTCTTCAGGGAAGGCCTAAGTTCGCTTCTACTTCCCATCTATTAATTTTTTTTTTGGAGATAGAGTCTCACTCTGTCACCCAGGCTGGAGCGCATGCAGTGGCACCCATCTCAGCTCACTGCAACCTCCACCTCCCGGGTTCAAAGGATTCTCCTGCCTCAGTTTTCCCAGTAGCTGGGACCACAGGTACACGCCACCACGATCGGCTAAGTTTTTGTATTTTTAGCAGAGACGGGATTTCATCTTATTGGCCAGGCGGTTTTGAACTCCTGGCCTCAAGTGATCCACCTGCCTCCGCCCCACAAAGTGGTGGGATTACAGGCGCCAGCCACCGCGCCGGCTCTACTTCACTCCTAACGCCCACCATAGGTGCTTCCAAATGTTTGCTCAATGACAAGGTGAAGGAGTGAATGGGACTACGTGACTTTGGGCAGCAGGCAATCCTATTCCTTGGACCTCAGTTTCGCTTTTTGTAAAGCAAGCCTGTCTCTCGCTCTCTGCCCTAAAAGCCTGAGTTCTGGGCTTTAGATGAGCGCGTCCTGTAGAGCAGACTCCAGGTGGACGTTGAGCTGGGTCTTCTAGGAGGCCAGGATCCGGCCAGCTCTTGGGTCCAGTCCTCCCTCGGGACCCCGTACGCCCAGTCCCAGCGCCGCCCCGCCCAACCTCCCTTTGTTCCCCCAGGACCCGCCCTCTCTGCGCAGCTGGCTCCCCATTGGCCGGGGGGACGAGCCCTGGGCGCCGGGCTCCGCTGGGGGCGGGGCGGCGGGCGGCGAGCGGCGGCAGGGCCGTGTGCACCTGCGCTGTGCGTTTCCCGGCCGCAGCCCCGCGCCAGCTGCAGCTCCTTGATCCGAGTGGAGCGGGGAACACCGACTGAAGCGGCGGCGGCGGCCCCGCCCCGGGACTCCATTGTTGAGGCTGCCGCCTCTCTGTCGGCTGCTCAGCTGCGCTCCAGTGGGCCTAGGCGCGGCGGCGAGAAGCGAGCCCTGCGAGTCGGCGGCCTGAGGTGAGATGGCGCCACGGGTGATGGGGTCTCCGGACTGGGCGGGGATCTCTGCCCCTGGCGTGGCGGCTCCGAGCTGTGCTCCGCAGGGTCCGAGGTCGGGATTTGGGGTCCTTGCGCCTGAGCTTTGTCTCGGCCTCAGGTGGCACCGAGGGCTTCGCGCCTGCTGCGATACCGCGTGGGCCCGCGCGGCGGTCCCGGTCGCCCTGCGGGTGGGGGCCGGTCCCCACTGCTCCCCGGCTCCCCGCGTCTGCCGCCGTGGGGACTGCGTGGACCCGGGCTCTGGCTTCTGCCCGGTCCCCCGCGGCGTGGCTGGTCCCCGCCTGCGGCAGAGGGGGCCCTGCGAGGACCCACTCATGGGACGGGTCCGGGTCACCGCGAGTGGGAGACGCCGCCCTCCCCGCCCTCCCTGGCAGCGAGACTGCTTCGCTAGACTCACCGAGGGTACTGCGCGGACCCTCGGACGAGGGAGTCCGTGACTCTTTCCCGGCCCCGCATGACGGCTTCCTGAGTGTTTTGTCACCTATGTAGGTGGCTGCGTGGACCCGCGCGCGGGCCCTGGCCGCCCCGTGGCTCGTCTGTGTCTCCCCCGCCTGGGACGCGTGTGTAGTGGGGGTCTGTGCGCGGGGGGCGCGGTTGGTGGGGGCGCACTGCCCCCGCCCCATGATTTATCCTCTCACTTGCGCGGCGGGAGGAAGTGAGAGGCGCGGGTCCAGAGCTGTAGTGCAGCGGCCACAGTGACCTCTGCCCTGGCCAGCGGGTCCCGGGGGCGAGGGGCTGTCACCGGGCGTCCCACCGCCGCGCTTCCTGCTCTGGCCCGGGGCTGGGCTCTGATTGGAGGGAGCAGGGCCCATCTGCCCTGCGCTTCTTGATTTTTTCCGTTAGTAATGGGAAGAAAAAAAATCTGGAAAGCCAGATTGAATTTTGCAGCTCTCAGCGCTTGGAGAGTGGAAGAAACTCTCCCAAGAATTTGGCGGGCTGGTAAATGTGTTTCAAGCAGGAGCATCCACACCCACGAAATGAGGCCAAGGCAGTTACAGTTAGAGGTCAGATTTATGAGGGGAGAGCGAGGGTGAGGTCCCTGGGTGGGGAGACTCCGCCCTCTGCTTGATGGGGAGACCTGATGCTGCCTCTCAGACGCTGTATTTCTCAGCCACCAAAGAAAGTGGAATCACTCCTTAGTGAATGCTTTCATCAAACTTTTGAAAAACCTGTAATGTCTCAGGAAGCAAAATCAAACTGGACAGTTTTCCCCTTTTAAGAGTGTTAAACGTCCGGGAGACAAACAGCAGAAGGCTGAAGGAGTCCAAATACTCAACCTGAAGTTCTTTCTGAACAAGAGATGGTTGATAAGTAACAGGCATAGGAGACAAAACTGAACTAATCACCGCAGCTGTGGCTCCTTTCCCTGTAGTGTGTCCTGCAGGCCCTTTTGCCTTCTCTGCCCTCCGCTGTCCCAGATCCCAAGGCTACCGTGCGCCTCCAGTCATTAGCTACTGCCCACCCATTGCTATGAACTCTGTTTCGGTGGCTCCCTTCTCTCTGAAGTTTTGCTTGTTTTCCTGAAGTCCTGGTCTTTAAGAGCTTATGATCTGCAGGGACAGATTGGCTTTGGGCAGTACCTAGTTAACTGTAGCACGGCTTGAAAAATGCTCTGATAGAGGTGGGCAGGCAGTTTGTACATGCTGGTAAATGCGAGGTGCTTTTTCAATACCATGAATCCAAGTATTCATGCTATTTTAAATCTGCAATTCTTTGACTCTCCAGAGGGTTTTTAGATTAATTTTTTTTTCTATTACTTCCTAGTCTTTGTTGCATAGTTCAGAGTACTTGATTAAAACTTACCAGGTCAGCTGGGTGCGGTGGCTCACGCCTGTAATCCGAGGACTTTGGGAGGTCTAGGCAGGCGGATCACTTGAGGTTAGAAGTTCGAGACCAACCTGGCCAACATGGTGAAACCCTGTCTCTACTAAAAATACAAAAATTAGTTGGGCGTGGTGGTGGGCTTCTGTAATCGCAGCTACTCAGGAGGCTGAGGCAGGAGAATAGCTTGAACCCAGGAGGCAGAGGTTGCAGTGAGTGAAATGGCTCCACTGCCCTCCAGCCTGGGCCATAGAGCGAGACTTCCTCTCAAAACAAAAACAAAAACAATGTACTGGGTCTACCTCCGGCTCTGGAATTTTCCTGGAAGGCCTTCTCTTTTGGGCTTCATTTTTCTCACTTTTGAGGATCATAAACTACATAATTTCCAAGAATTTTTGCCCTACACCTTTAATTCTTTCCAGCAAATATAGCAGAGAAAAATTCTCTTCCCCGCAATGGTGTAAATAATGGAGGTCTTTGAAAATGTGGATTCTAAAGTGGAAGTTCTTTTTCTTCTTCCCCTTTGTTTCCTTTTAAACGAGTTTAGTTACATGACTATATACTTTATCTCAGAGTTAAGGACAAGTGTCTATGATGAAACCTTAAGCAGCTTTTTGGCAATATCTTGCATATTGTTCACAATTGTGTTTTATGTGCAGCATCTTCCCTATATCCAGTTGGTTTTTTTTTTTTTTTTTTTTTTTCCTCATTAATGGAGTTGTTGAGCTCAGAACTTTTCAGGAGCATTTTGTTGATCTTTTAAGTGTCATGTGAAATATGTTCCAATTTAACATTTTATTTTGTTGAGTAAAATGGGAATAAATGGAAATTTGAGAGTGCCTTGAGTAGATGTACTTGGCTTTGTGTAATGGTTTGAAGCATAGTTTAAAATTACCACTTGTGGCCGGGTGTGGTGGCTCACACCTGTAATCCCAACACTCTGGGAGGGCAAGGCAGGCAGATCACGAGGTTAGAAGATGGAGACCATCCTGGCTAATATGGTGAAACACCGTCTCCACTAGAAATACAAAAAATTAGCTGAGTGTGGTGGCACACGCCTGTAGTCCCAGCTACTCGGGAGGCTGAGGCAAGAGAATCACTTGAACCTGGGAGGTGGAGGTTGCAGTGAGCCAAGATTGCACCACTGCACTCCAGCCTGGGCGACAGAGTGAGACTCCATCTCAAAAACAAACAAACAAACAAACAAAAACTTGTAAAAAATTGCACCACATGTTGAATGACCTATAAAGGTGTTACAATTCTAAGGAATATGGTAATTAATTCTTTAAAATAGTCAGGCCGGGTGCTGTGGTTTACACCTGTAATACCAGTGCTTTGGGAGGCTGAGGTGCGAGGATCACTTGAGCCCAAGATTAGAAGCTGCAGTGAGCTATAATCATGCCACTGTACTCCAGTCTGTGTGACGGTGTGAAACCCTGTCTCTAAAAAATAAAAAGGTAAATAAATAATTTAAAAATAAAATACTGAGCTCCTTTCCTTTTTTTTTTTTTTTTTTTTTTTTTTTTTTTTTTTTTTTTT
>NC_045440.1:11175086-11204487 GCF_002776525.5 Piliocolobus tephrosceles | reverse complement strand
TGTGGTGGAGTCTTGCTCTGTCGCCCAGACTGGAGTGCAGTGGCCGGATCTCAGCTCACTGCAAGCTCGGCCTCCCGGGTTCCCGCCATTCTCCTGCCTCAGCCTCCCGAGTAGCTGGGACTATAGGTGCCCGCCATCTCGCCCGGCTAGTTTTTTTGTGTTTTTTAGTAGAGACGGGGTTTCACCGTGTTAGCCAGGATGCTCTCAATCTGCTGACCTCGTGATCCGCCCGTCTCGGCCTCCCAAAGTGCTGGGATTACAGGCTAGAGCCACCGCACCCGGCCGTACTCCTTTCCAATTTATCTCTTTGGTAAGGTGGGAATTTGATGTGCTTGAGTTTCTTAAAGCCACGTGACTCTGTAGAAAGGAGACACAATTTTCTCTGCTATTCTTAGTTATTTGGATGATTATAGGGACTAAAAATAGCCATTTGGTCAAGTCTTGAGCTACTGAATTATAATTTTTGCTTCACTCAGTAGGATTTTGCCTTTACTTTGATTTGCATTCTTATCTTAGTTTAGGAAAAGATCTTTGTTATATGCCCCATGCACTTTGTTCTTTTGGGGAATCTGATCTTAGGAGAGGGCTTCAAAACGTGACCAGATTTTCTTTATGGTTTTCTAGATTTTATTAATGTCTTAATAAAACTTTACTAGTTGATGCTGCTTCTGTGTCAAGGTATTTTTCATTTAGAGTAGGCTTGATTTTCCTATGGATTAAATGAAAGGAAGCCTCTCACGGAAGGGGACACATGGGTATGGAGAAGACAGAGGGTGTATATGTATATATATATGTATATGTATTTTTTTTTTTTTTTTTTTTTTTGGAGATGGAGTTTTGCTCTGTTGCTCAGGCTGGAGTGCAGTGGCAGGATCTTGGCTCACTGCAAGCTCTGCCTCCGGGGTTCACGCCATTCTCCTACCGCAGCGTGCCACCACGCCCGGCTAATTTTTAGTATTTTTAGTAGAAACAGGATTTCACTGTGCTAGGCAGGATAGTCTCCATCTCCTGACTTCGTGATCTGCCCACCTTGGCCTTCCAGACTGCTAGAGATTACAGGTGTGAGCCAGTGCGCCTGGCCGACAGAGGATATATTTTTGAGCTCTATATTTCAGAGTTCTTTTCTCTAGCCCTGGCCTGGGTCCCAAACAGGGAACTTAATTCACTCTATCACTGAAGTATACTCTTGCTTTGATGCCATTGGTATGTTGTCCTAGAGATTTGCTGTGGCTGCTAGGAGTGTTTCAGAGTTAAGAACTGATGCAACCTCTCTTGTCAGTTTATGAGTCTATAAACCATCTTATTTCCTTTAGTATTATCTCCCTGGAACTGGAAAGTCAGAGATGAAGTTTCCTTAGATTATAAGTCTCAGTCTTTGCTATCTACCTTTGTCTGTCTCCCATGTCACCTGCTGTTTTTTCCCCCTGTTTTTCATTTTAATGTTTTTATTGGATAGGTGTCTATCATTGCAGGCTACCTCAAAACATTTTTGGATATTGACAGGATGTAAGTAGGAATAACATGTAAAAGAGAACTTATTCTAGTTCTTTTGAGCAGAGGATTTGGTTTCTATATGTGGCCCTATTAAAGCTTTTGTTAAGCCCAAGTACTTTCTGAACTTCAGTTCCCTTACCTGTAAAATGGAGTTAGTTGTTAGTAATACCTGTTCTGCCTAACTCAGGAGATTGTTCTGAGGATCAAATGAAATCATGAATGTAATGGAATTTTGTAAATTTTAAATGAAATATTGTATTACCTAAGTTTTTTTTTTTTTAATGCCGTATTAAGAATGGAATGAATCTGGGTTTTCCTTTGAAATCCCAAATGTTGAATGTACAGAGAAGTTTTAATGTGTCTGTTGGGGAGCTTCATTAGGATTGTTTTCTATCTTTAATTGGCCAGTATTGTTTCATATTTTACATTTCGGGGGAACATCAAAATTTGTGTTTCAGTTATCATTAATATTTTACAAAGTTATAGAATGTGCATGATTTAGTCTTTAACAATGTCTTCAATTATTTACATTCCCATGTAAAAAATTCAGTAATGAATGTCAATGTAAATAACTTTCCCATGCTTTAATGAAGCATAATTTCTTGACATTGCAGTTTCTAAGTGCCCTGTCTTGAGGTTGGGAAAGCTAAAGGGCATTCAGAGGTCAAGATCAGCAAAGTGTCACCTTTGACACTTGAAATCCAGCAGCAGGTATCACAGTGAACCGCATTCCAGCATCCAGGAAGGCTCTCTGCCCTGCCTCTCCTCCAGCCACCTCAGAATCTGTGTCTGCAGTGTTGGTCCTGCTTTCCTGTCTGTCTTCTGCCTTTTCTTTCTCTTCACTAACTTCTACCGAGTGCCTCTGATGTCCCAGACAGTGGCAGTGGGAGTATAAAGGCCAATAAACCTGGCCCTGGTCCTCAAAGAATTTATGTTTTCTGTGCGGATATTAAGTTACACTGTCATATATAGTGTTGAGAAACATTGATACAGATTTCCTGTGAAGTGCAGAAGCACCATCCTAGAAGCAGAGATGCAGAGGCAGCACTGGTGACTCACACATGGAGAGCTGGAGTTCTTGGTCTAGTGGGATAAACTGACCTGGACATCATTTCAGTGCAGCGGAGTGAGTGCTGGGATGGGCTCCCTTGGGGCATCTGGGGCTGGGTTTGTCTGGTGTTTTGTCTCCTGCCTGGTACTTAGAGTTTATCAGTAAGATGAGCATTGGGAGGTTTCTAAGTGAAAGAAAAGGCAATCACTTTCCTGAAACCTAAAATTTGTAGGTGTTCTGGGCCATTTGTAATTCACTGAATCTGTTTTGTCAGAGCAAGTCTATCATCTGTTTTGGATGGAGTACGGCCAGCCCTGCTTTGCGATGTAAGGAAATCAGGAAACACTTGTCAGGTGTCAACACCGTGCCAGACAGTCTTCTAGGGGTTTCCACATAAATCACTGTATTCATTTCTGTTGCTGCTTTACCACATTTCCACAAATTTCGTGGCTTAAAACAATTGAAATGGTATCATCTCACAGTTCTGTAGGGCAGAAGTCTGACGTGGGTGTCAGTGGGCAAAAATCACCATGTGGTCTGGGCTGCATTCCTCATTGGAGAATTGTTTCCAAGCGCTTTTGGCCAAATCTAGTTCCTTGTGGTTGCGGGACTGAGGTGTCTGTTCCCTTGCTGGCCATCTGTTGGGGGCTGCCCTCAGCTCCTGAGGCCTCTATCTGGTCTTTGCACGTGGTCCCATCAGCTCAGGACTAGGTAGGCCAGGGACCTGGTCAGGCGCTCCAGTTCCCCTGTGTGCATTTCTCTTCTTCCACTCGGAGAAAGTTCTATGCCCTATTTTAAAATACTTTTTTGAGATGGAGTCTCGCACTGTTGCCCAGGCTGGAGTGCAGTGGCGTGATCTCAGCTCACTGCAACCTCTACCTCCCGAGTTCAAGTGATTCTCCTGCTTTAGCCTCCTGAGTATCTGGGACTACAGGTTCCCGCCACGATGTCCAACTAATTTTTGTGTTTTTAGTAGAGATGGGGTTTCACCATTTTAGCCAGGATGGTCTCCATCTCTTGATCTCATGATCTGCCTGCCTTAGCCTCCCAAAGTCCGGAGATTACAGGTGTGAGCCACCTCGTCTGGCTAGTTCTATGCTCTTAGAGGCTCATGGGATTAGATTGGACCTCCCTGGATAGCCCAGGATACTCTTCCTAAGGCCTGTGGCAAAGCCCTTTTGCTGTGTGACATAGTCACAGGTCTCACGGGTTGGAATCTCCCACCAGTTACTGATCCACTTACTACAGCAGCCTGGGAGGTGCTTTTCATTGCCTCTGGTTAACAGATACCAATTTTTTTTTTCCCCCCCCAAATTGGCGGGAACATGAAGATCTTTCTTTTTTTTTTTTTTTTTTTTGAGATGGAGTCTCATTCTCTTTCCTGGGCTGGAGTGCAGTGGTGCGATCTTGGCTCACCACACCTTCCACCTCCCAGGTTCAAGCAGTTCTCCTGCCTCAGCCTCCTGAGTAGCTGGGACTACAGGCACGTGCCACCAAGCCCGGCTAATTTTTGTATTTTTAATACAGACAGGGTTTCAGTATGTTGACCAGGCTGGTCACAAACTCCTGACCTCATGATCCGCTCGCCTTGGCCTCCCAAAGTGCTGGGATTACAGGTGTGAGCGACCACACCCAGCCATGAAGATCCTTCTTAAATGAAAAAACCGTTCCTTTGACTTGATGTGAGGCTGTTGGTGAGACTGATAGCAGTGGAGACAGGTCCGTCAGAAATCCCAGCACTTTGGGAGGCCGAGACGGGCGGATCACGAGGTCAGGAGTTCGAGACCATCCTGGCTAACACGGTGAAACCCCGTCTCTACTAAAAAATACGAAAAGCTAGCTGGGCGATGTGGCTGGCGCCTGTAGTCCCAGCTACTTGGGAGGCTGAGGCAGGAGAATGGCGTAAACCCGGGAGGCGGAGCTTGCAGTGAGCTGAGATCCGGCCACTGCACTCCAGCCCGGGCGACAGAGCAAGACTCCGTCTCAAAAAAAAAAAAAAAAAAAAAAAAAAAAAAAAAAAAAAAAAAAAAGAAATGGAGATAAACTTTGTGTTCTGGAGTATTTTGATGGCCTGCCCTGATCATGTAAGTTTTGCTAAGAAGTCATTAGAGTAATTCCTCTACTGGAAGAAACACCCATATGGGGAATTTGGGACCTTGCCTTTTCAAGTTTTACACAAAGGACTCTCCATGGGCGAAAAGTACATGATTCCAGGTCCATTTCTAGAATGGAAACAGCTGCATCAACCCAACAGCGATTCACATTCCTGAGTTTGAGAGAATCCGATTGTTTCAAGGCTGAAGCCAAAAGTCCAATAAACAGTGTTTGTACCTTTATTCATAGTTAGGAATTAGGTGCATCCTGTGGTCAAGAAAATAACTGATGGTGGTCACCAAGTAGTTTAAAACCAAGCAGGACCTCATTTTATCATGTGGGTGTTTTTGATTTTCTTAACGAAGTTTTTATTTTCCTGTGCAATAAATGACAAGCTCTGACTTGAAATGCATTTCCTGTAATAAACCAGAATCTAGGGCCGGGCGTGGTGGCTCACGCCTGTAATCCCAGACTCTGGGAGACCTAGGAGGGTGGATCATGAGGTCAGGAGATTGAGGCCATCCTGGCTATGGTGAAACCCTGCCTCTACTAAAAATACAAAAAATTAGCCGGGCATGGTGGCGGGCTCCTGTAGTCCCAGGTACTCGGGAGGCTGAGGCAGGAGAATGGCGTGAACCCGGGAGGCGGAGCTTACAGTGAGTGGAGATCACGCCACTGCACTCCAGCCTGAAAGACAACGTAAGACTCTGTCTCAAAAAAAAAAGAAAAAGAAAAAGAAAAAAGAAAAAAAAATCAGAATCTATAATCCTAAGGTTTTTAACCTTGCTTTCAGAACTTTATGAAGTCCCCAAAATCCTGTGCAACAATTTTGTGTATATGCATCCATGTGTGTTTATGGGGAGATGATTTATAGCTCTGCATACTTTTTCAAAGTGGTTGGATTCCAAAAAATTGTAGAATACACCACTTTGGCCTGGTGTGGTGGCTCACACCTGTAATCCCAGCACTTAGGGAGGCTGAGGCAGTGGGGTCCACTGAGGTCAGCAGTTTAAGGCCAGCAACATAGGGAGACCTCCACCTCTACCAAAAAAAAAAAAAAAAGAGAAAGAATGCTGGGCGTTGTGGTGCACACCTGTGGTTCTAGCTGCTGGAGAGGTTGATCACCTGATCCCAATAATTTGAGGCTGTAGTAAGTTAGAATTAAAACACGGCACTCTAGCCCGGGCAACAGAGCAAGACCCTCTCTAAAATAAAAACAAAAGCAAAAAACCATATCACTTAATATACTATTGTTGTTGGTCAAGTATCAGATTTTGTTTAAAAACTAAATACTTTTTTTTTTTTTTTTGAGATGGAGTCTTGGTCTGTCGCCCAGGCTGGAGTGCAATGGCATGGTCTCAGCTCACTGCAAGCTCTGCCTCCCAGGTTCACACCATTCTCCTGCCTCAACCTCCTGAGTAGCTGGGACTACAGGCACCCGCCAGCACACCCGGCTAATATTTTGTATTTTTAGTAGAGACGGGGTTTCACCGTGTTAGCCAGGATGGTCTAGATCTCCTGACCTCGTGATCTGCCCACCTTGGTTTCCCAAAGTGCTGGGATTACAGGTAAATACTCATTTTTAGCAAAGTTGTACAGGCCTACAGCTCTAAGAGTCAGAAATTAAGAAGGCTTACAACAAAACCCAGCAATCCCCTACCTTACCCTTCTCCACTCTGATCCCTGCTCCTTGAAGGTTACTGTGTTTATGTTTTAGTTCGTTCTTCTAGATTGTGTGAAAGACAGGGAGATGTCCTACTGTGGAAGACAAGGATTCAGGTTGCTTACCCTCCCCGCTCCTCCTGTTCCTCACGTTTTCCTCCCCCATCCTCTCAGTATAATTATTGTGATAGTGAGGCCAGGCACGGTGGCTTGTGACTTATCCCAGAATTTTGGGAGGCTGAGGTGGGCAGATCACTTGAGGCCAGGAGTTGAAGGCCAACCTGGCTAACACAGTCAAACCCCGTCTCTACTAAAAAATACAAAAATTAGTCAGTTGTAGTGTCGCACACCTGTAGTTCCAGCTACTCAGGAGGATGAGGCACAAGAATTGCTTGAACCTGGGAGGTGGAGGTTGCAGTGAGCTGAGATCGCACCATAAGCTGAGATCGCACCACTGCACTCCAACCTGGGCAACAGAGGTAGACTCTGTCTCAAAAAAAATTATTGTGATAGTGGGAGACATAGTACAATAGTGTATCTATTTAGTATTCTTCCTGGTTTTTGGCGCAGAGCTTCTGAAACCCTTGTGATTTCCTGAGCGATAGGAACATCATTGGTTATAATATTTGGTCTTAGGTTTCAGTACCTGATACAAGAGCTTCTAAGACTTTTGGAATCTCTGGGGTGATAGGAGTGTCTTTTGTATGATAATGAGATGACAGGTGGCTTCGGCCCCTAGACAGGTTCAGGATCAGGGCTGGTTGTCAGAAAGATGAGTCATGATTAAAGAGTTGGACATATCAGCCCCACCGCTACCTCTGGGAGGGGAGATGAGACAGGCTGGAGATTGAGCTAGTCACAGGTGGCCAATGACTTAATCATGTTGATGTTATGAAAGCTCCATAAAACCCTCTAAATACTGGGTTTGGGGAGCTTCTGGTTTGGTGAACTCATTTGGTGCTGGGGAGGTAGCACTTCCAGGAACGGCATAGGAGCCCCGACCTCCCTGCCCCATGGTGTGCCCTGTGCGTCTCTTGCATTTGGCTGTTCCTGTGTTCTCTTCTTTGTAATAAACCAATAAGAGTAAGTAAGTGCCAAGCACTTTGCGTCTGTCACCTCTCTTACTTTTTCAGCAACACTGTATGGCAGATAATGTCCTCATTTTGCTGGTGACAAAATGAGACTGATGCATTGAGTAACTTGCTCAAGGTCACATAAGTGGAATTCAAGATCTGACTCTGAAACCTGTGCTTTTAACCAGCATGCTGCATACGCGGCCTCTTTATTTGTTAGGAGTTTTGGTGTCTCTAGGGCCTGACACCAAGTTGACCGTTGTGGCCTAGAGCTGTTATAAGGGAGCTTTTAGCGGCCCTGCTGAGAACAGAGCCAGCACCTCTGGATTGGCAGGGCAGGGGCTATTTCTGCTGGGAGCTGCAGGTCACTCCCTGTAGCCCTTGGCAGATCTTGCTCATCCACTCCCTCCCTCATTCAGTAGTTCCTGAGTGCCGCCTCTTTGTGGAGGAGGAGGAGGCAGCCTTCCAGGTACACACAGGGAGAGGCAGCTGTACACTGAGCTGGCTGTAGGCTGGGACAGTGTGGCTCCAGAGGTGGCGATAGAATGCTCTGGGACTGCAGAGGGAACACATGCTTGTGAAAGGGAGAAAGGGGCAGGCACTGCAGAGGAGGTGTACTTGAGTTGGATTTTGAGGGAGTAGTTGGATTTCCACAGTGGAATCGAGCAGCTGAGGCTTTCTTAGCAGCTGAAGATTACAGCCAGCCAGCCTCAAATGTTCAGTTTTTCCTGAATTCCCTGTTTTAAGACAGTGCAGTAAGTTTTCAACAGAGATAAAACAGTCACCTCCATGTCGTTAATGTTCTGCAAATCCTGTGTGTAGTTTTCGATGCTTAGCAGATGGGGGCAGCCTGGGCCATAAGAGAAGAGCCAGTGTGTCCACCTGTTTGGACATCAGTCAGGTATGGCACAGGGCAGTGATCACTGCCTTCCCCTGAGGAACTCAGTTGTACTTTTATGTGGAGAGGACAAAGAAAGATGTTGTACAGGGAGCAAGCGACATTTCACCTGCAAAGCAAGGCACAAAATACATAGTCTGTGCCCTGCATGAGAAACCTAGCAGAACTGTGTGCTGATTCCCACCCCTGCCTCCCCTCCTGAGAGCGAACCATCCATTGTACCAAGGTGGAAGGCATTTCTGAAGCCTCTGCAATTGGAGTGATCTGTTACTTGTCCATTGAGCCTTAGGGGCAGCAATCAGGTGGTGTGGCTGAAACACAGGCCTTGGCCAGACCTGGTTGGGCATGTTGGTTCTGCCACTGATTGTGAATTACAAAACCTTGGAGAAGTCATTGTCTTTGTCTGTGCCTCTCATGTAAGATGGGGAACACTGTGGCCATTGCAGAAAAGCAGATAGGTGGAGCGAGTGTGAAGTGCTTTGTGTGTGTGTGTCACACGGTGAATGAAATGGCACTGATTGACATTACTGATAGTAATAACAGGTTTAATTCAGGAATAAAACTGGTAAAGTGGGCCAGGTGAGGTGACTCATGCCTGTAATCCCAGCACTTTGGGAGGCCAAGGCAGGCGGATCATGAGGTCAGGAGTTTGAGACCAGCCTGGCCAATATGGTGAAACCCCATCTGTATTAAAAATACAAAAATTAGCTGGGTGTGGTGGTATTCCTGGGTGCGCCTGTAGTACCAGCTACTTGAGAGGCTGAAGCAGGAGAATCGTTTGAACCCGGGAGGTGGAGGTTACAGTGAGCCGAGATGTTGTCACTGCACTCCAGCCTGGGCTACAGAGTGAAACTCCGTCTCAAAAAAAAAAAAAAAAAAAAACCTGGTAAAGTATTTTACCCAGCGTAGGTACATGTGGTAGAGCCGAAGGAAAGCTTAGAAAAAGATGACTTGAGAACTAGCCCAGCAGAGGAATCAGGCGGGATGTGTTGTTACTGAGTAAGTGAAATTTGCACTTGCTTTCTCTCAGGCCTTGCTGAATTGTGTACAACAGAAAGCTCAGGTGTTGTGGGCAGTTGACCAGTTGAAGAATGTATTGCTATTATGTGAGGAACATTGGGCTTTGAAAAAGCAGAACTGGATCCACGTTCTTGCCTGGTAACTCTAACTATCATCTAGTTTGCAAAGGGAAATACAGTTCACTGAAAAATTCTTACGACAGTGGGGAAAGGATTGGGGCATCTGCATTGGTTTGTGTCATATAGGTCATATGAAAGAGCATTTAGGCTGGAGGGAGACTTTTCATCTCTCTAACTTTACTTTCACAGAACAATTCCATCATGATTTGAAGATTTTTGAGTCAAAACTACATTGTTCTGCTATGTGCTTCGGGGCAAATTTATACATACAATTTGCTTAAATATTTCAGAAGATACAAGAATATATGTGTAGGGTAAAAAGCTGAAATTTGCATTTCCCCTTCTCTAGAAGTAACCATTGGGAATAGTTAAGTGTGTATTCCAGCTATTTTGTATATTATAAATACACTGTGAATATGTGAGTGTATATATACATATATGTTATAGAAACACATTTTTAGAGATGGAATATTGCTGTGTTGCCCATGCTAGTCTCAAACTCCTGGGCTCAAGTGACCCTCTCGCCTCAGCCTCCCAAAGTTTTGGAATTACAGGTGTGAGCCACCGCGCCTGGCCTGCATGAGTATATTTAGTAATTGCTAAGTTACTCTGTTCAATACGTGTCTATTGAACTCCCCCATGTGCCAAGCATTGTTCTGAATACCTTATATGCACGAATTCACTTAATTTTTAGAGCAGCTCTATTATTGTGGCCCTTTTACAGTGAGGAAACTGAACCACAGAGAGGCTGGGGACGTCGTCTAACATCACACAGCCAGTGCTGTTGGAATTGAGGTTTGAACCCAGACAGCTGGCTTCAGATCTCTTAGCTGTTGTCATAGATGACACACCCAAACCTTAGGGCCGCCTCCCAAGCCTTGCCTGAGCTCTGCCTGAGCTCTGTGAGAGCCATGTATGTGAGGTTTCTTTCCTCTTTAAGAACACAAGTCTTGGAATTGTCCCAGACCCTGGTAGGACCTCTTGAGGACCAAAAACGGATTCTTCAAGCCTGCCCCAAGGCCAGATCTCTGATTTAGCTACTTGGAAGCTAGATGTGGAAGAGAGCAATTTTGCCAGAACAAAAAGTCAGGATATCTGGCTGACTCGGCCAGACGCAGTGGCTCATGCCTGTAATCCCAGCACTTTGGGAGGCCGAGGCAGGTGGATCACCTGAGGTCAGGAGTTCAAGAGCAGCCTAGTCAACAAGTTGAAACTCCGTCTCTACTAAAAATATAAAAATTAGCTGGGCTTGGTGGTGGGCGCCTGTAACCCCACCTACCAGGGAGGCTGAGGCAGGAGAACTGTTTGAACCCAGGAGGCAGAGGTGGCAGTGAGCTGAGATCCGGCCACTGCACTCCAGCTTGGGTGACAGAGCGAGACTCCATCTCAAAAAAAAAATTAGGAAGGGGAATGGCTGGGCTGACTCATCCTAGGGAAGAAACCCTACAGCAGCCATAGGACCTTGGCTGCTTGAGTGAAAAAGAAGGAAGGACAAGCTTCACCCATGGCGGTGACCTGGACTGCAGAAACCACACTAAACAGTCCACGTCCTGGAGCCTGGCCACCCCATTTGCTTCTTTTCTCCTTGGGTAGAGGGTGTGGGGAGCTTTCTACCCTGGAGGCTGAGCAGCGCAGCTTCTAACCAGGGCAGGCATTTGTCTGTCCCTGGGAATACAGACAGCATTCTCATAACCAGCCCGAATACTCCTGAACAGCTTTTTGTAGGGTGGGGCGGGGCAGGGCAGAGGGTCATTTTGACTCATAGGTACCTTTTCCACTTTCACTGCTGATGACTGTGTTACAGATTAAAGTTTTGTTTTTGATATTGAAGAGGGCTTAAGAGAGTGAGGTATTATGGCACATCTAAGTCTGTTAAAATAGAACCATGGGGTAGTATAGGAAAATCTCTTCTAAATTATGGATCATATATGGTGAACGTTAGAAGCCATGTGTACCTAAGTTGAAAAATCAAAACATGTCTTGTATTTGAGTGACCCTGGTATATCTGGATACCACTGTGCCTTGTGTGAACACAGGATGAATTATCCTAACTGGAAATAGGGGCCAAAATTAGGGTGGCTGTCAGTTTTGAGCTAAGTCCTGGCCACATGGGACAGAGTCGTGGTTTTAGTTTCTGGGTTGTGCAGAGAGAGCAGTCTGGCTTCCTGTTTGATGTGCTAGCCTGGCTGGCCTCCTGGCTGTTTACTGTAGATAGGGGTTTGGTTTCCTGGGTGGGCAGCTACAGGTTGTGGTCTGAGTTCTGGCTTTATACATATGATCAGGCATGGTCTGTGTGTATATTCAGTCTTCGTTTTTCTTGTCAGTAAAAATATTAAATGACAAATTGGATACATTGGGAACTTTTTAGATGTCTGTGTCCCCTGGAGGAAGTTTTCACGTTCACATTTAATCAGAATGAATATAAACAATTCGGCCATTTATCTTGAAGATGTAAAATAGGAAATCTTCAACAATACTACCTCAGCGCCATTGCCTGTCTGTCCATCGTCAGCCTCCCGAGTAGCTGGGATTACAGGCATGTATTTTTGTATTTTTAGTAGAGACGGGGTTTCACCATGTTGGCCAGGATGGTCTGGATATCTTAACCTCGTGATCTACCTGCCTCAGCCTCTCAAAGTGCTGGGATTACACGTGTGAGCGACTGCGCCCAGCCTATGTACCTTCTTTTTAAAAACACAGATGTTGGCATAAGATAAACACTGTTCTCCACCAGTTCCCCACTGGTAAGTATTTAGGTTATTCCCTACTGTTTGGATTAATCAATGCTGAGCTGTACGTAATTCTTGCATATTTGCATGAATATGTTCATAGGATGCATTGCTAGAAATGGAATTGTGGGATCCAGTTGTGCACATTTTAAATGTTGATGGGTGTTGCTCGATTCTCTTCCGTTAGGGCCATACCGTTATCTCACTGTCAGTGTGTAAGGGCGCCTATTACTATTTCCTTGCCAACAGTTTCTTCTGACATCTCACACACACACACACACACACACACACAAATAGCCCCCTTGTTCCAAAAACATGGACATTTTACATTTCTACTTAAAGTGTGCGCAGACTGACTGAAGCTCTGTGTTGCAGTGATATGTGCTGCTAGGATTGTGGCTCTGTTTTGAATTTGCTAGCCAGGCTATGGCTTGTGTGAACACAGGATGCTGAGGTGTAGGGATCAACAGGCTTTTTCTGGACATCTTGTGCTTCTCCCTTGGGGTAAAGTGGGGTGGCAGTAGGAGCACACAGCTGTTGGGCCCCTAATATTTGTCAGCTGTTTTACATGTGGGATTCCATTTAATGCATTCTTAGAGGTAAAATTATTTTATTGAAGATGAAGATAGAGGCTTAGAGAAGTTAAGAAAATTGTTGAAGGTCACGTCATTTTTTTTTTTTTTTTTTTTTTTTTTTGAGACAGAGTTTGGCTCTCCTTGTCTAGGCTGGGGTACAATGGCATGATCTCGGCTCACCACAACCTCTGCTTCCTAGATTCAAGTGATTCTCCTGCGTCAGCCTCCTGAGTAGCTGGGATGACAGGCATGCACCCCCACGCCAGGCTGATTTCATATTTTTAGTAGGGATGGGGTTTTTCCATATTGGTTAGGCTGGTCTTGAACTCTCAACCTTGGGTGATCCCCTCAGCTTGGCCTCCCAAAGTGCTGGGATTACAGGTGTGAGCCACCACGCCTGGCCAAGGCCATGTAATTTGTTAAGTGAAAAGATGAAGTACTTGATGAACTCAGAAGTTTGACTTCAAGACCTTTGATCTTTCCATAACATGTGGTTCCTTCCCTGGTTGGTGGGGAGTGACTGAAGGACTCAAGGAAGCTGTGTTTTGTGGAAAGAAGACCTGAGGGGTGTATGGTTATTCCAGGCTTGGAATTGCCATGCTGGGCTTCTGAATTGTATAGCTTGGCCATATGGAGAGAAGCCCCTCATTTAAGACTCATTCTTTGGGGGAAATAAAGGAAGGCCACCCACATGAGACAGGCAGAGGCGACTTTCTCAGAGCTGCTGTGGCAAGGGAGTTGGCACCGTCACTTGTGTGTGGCAGAGACTGACATGTAAGTGAGTGGCGGATGAGGAGTGGGGAAGCTTCAGGATGGAAAAGAACAGCTCCCAGTGGAGGCTGTTGTGGGGGCTGGAGGCGGCTGTGCAGAAGTGAGGTGTCCTATGTGATTGGTTAGGGGCGTATTTGGCTTTCTCTGAATTAGCCTGGCATGGTGCTGGGTGCCTGTAACCCCAACTACCAGGGAGTTCGAGGCAGGAAAATAGCTTGAACCTGGGAAGCAGACGTTGCAGTGACCCGAGATGGCACCACTGCACTCCAGCCTGGGCAACAGAGCAAGACTTTGTCTCAAAAAAAAAAAAAAAAAATACATAGTTCCAGATAATTGGAGGAAGGGTATTGAACGTTACCAACACAAAGAAATGATAAATGCTTGAGATGGCGGATATGCTAATTATGCTGATCACATACATTACATGTATTATGACATCACTATGTGTACTCCATATATATGTACAGTACACAATTATGTGTCAATTAAAACAGAAAAAGCTGAACTTAGATTGGAATGGCTATGAAGTAGCTAGCTTTTTCGTATTTTTGATATAGACCCTAGGCATTTACTTTAAGTAAACTACCCTTGGCTTCAGGAAATGTGTAGTATTTGAATTTTAGCCTTGCATTTTATAATACAGAGAAGTAAAACTGTAGGCTTGCTTTAGATACGGTCACAGTGGTTTGCAGTGATGACTTTTTTATGTAATAAGGGGGAAATATACCTTAATTCATAGGCATACGTTCTCATTTTTCTCCCTCGTACACATTTTTAGTTGTTGTCCAGGCATTTTGATACTTATGTAAACAGTATGTGATATCTTAGGTAGGAATCAGAATTTTAATGTAAGAATACTTACAGTTATGTATTTTTCCAACTTTCAAACTGGACATTTTACATGTCCATTATATAACTGTAATTAAATTTTCAAAAAGACAATACCTGTCTTTAATATGGGTGATGCTCTAGCATTTTTTTTTTTCTTTCTTTTTTTTTTTTTTTTTGGAGACAGGGTCTCACTTTCTTCCAGGCTGGAGTGTAGTGGTGTGATCATGGCTCACTGCAGCCTTGGCCTCATAGGCTCGAGAGATCCTCCCACCTCAGCCTCCCAAGTAGCTGGGACCACAGGTGTACAACACCACGCCCAGCTAACGTTTAAAATTTTTTGCAGAGACAGGGCCTCCCTCTGTTGCTCAGGCTGGTCTGGAATTCCTGGGTTCAAGTGATTCTCCTGCTTCATCCTCCTAAAGTGCTGTGATTGCAGGCATGTGCCACTGCCTGGCCCCCATATAAGTGGGATGATGACTTTAGCCTAGGAGTTCCACTCCAGCCTGGGTAACATAGCACAAGACCCTGTCTCTACAAAAACTAAAAAAAATAACTGGTCATGGTGGCACCTGCCTGTGGTCTCAGCTACTCCAGGAGGCTGAGGCAGGAGGATAACTTGAGCCAAGGAGTCGAGGCTGCAGTGAGCTTTGATCTTGTCATTGCATTCCAGCCTGGGTGACAGATGTAAGACCTTGTCTCTTAAAAAAAGTTACTGGCTACCTGATTATTCATGGGAAAAAAACCTGAACTCTCATCTAAACCTCATACCTCGTACAGAAATCCATCAAAATGGATCATGCACTAAAATGTAAAATACAAAATAAAGGTGAAAAGAGGAGCTAGAGACTGGGAGAAACTATTTGCAAACCACATGTCTGATAAAGGACTCATAGCTATAATATATAAAGAACTATGAAAATTCAGCAGTGAAACCAAACCATCTACTTTGAAAATGAATAAAAGACCTGAAGAGACATTTCAGATAACATATAAGCACATGAAAAGATGTTCAACATCATGAGCCATCAGAAAAATGCACACTAAAGCCACGTTAGTATACACCTATCAGAATGCCTAAAATAAAAAGTAGTAACAAGACCAATGCTGGAGAGGATGTGGGGAAACGGGATCACTCACACTTGGCTGGAAGGAATGGAAGATGGTACAGCCGTTCTGGAAAACAGCTTGACAGTTTCTTAAAAAGCTAAATGTGCAATTGCCATAGGACGCAGCACTCACATTCATGGTCAGTTATCCCAGAGAAATGAAGACTTATGTTCACACAAAAGTCTCTATGTAGCTGTTCATAGCAGCATTATTTATAAAGGCTAGAAACTGGAAACAGCCCGGAGACTGCTCAGCAGGTGAATGGTTAAACAAACTGGTGCACCCAGGCCCCAGATACCACTCTGCAGTAGTTCATGACATCCTTGTTCATCCGTCTTTCAAACTAGAAACCACCATCATGCTTACTCCCCTTTTTTCCATCCTGGGTCCGAGTGGACTTCATTTTGCATTTCTTTCCAATGCATTTTCCCTCTGTCCTTTCTGGTTGCGCCTCATGCCTCATTTGAACTGTTGTAAGAGCCACCGAATTGTTTCTCTGCCTCATCATGGAATCCTTTCTACACTTCATGCTCCACTTTGCCATTGGAACAATCTTTCCAAAACATGAACAAACTAACTTAAAAGAAATATCCCAGGTAGCCTTCCAAATAAGTCTAAGCTTTCTGTTAGAAGTTTTACTTCTTGTCTATAGGGAACCCCAGGACTGTAGAGAGACAGATTTGCTGTCTGCATTTTAAGATCAGGCAGAAATCCCTGGAGGGGCCCGTGTGGAATAGTGGCACAAATACTGGTTCTGGAATCAGAAGCCCTCATATCCTGGTTCTAACACTCGCTGGATGTTCTTGGGAAAGTTTTGGTTTCATAACCTCAGAAACTCCATTTCTTAAGAAGTGGAGATGAGGAAGTACACTCAAGGGATCACACAAGGCTGCTGGGAGGAGCGGATGAGGGGCGTGGTGAAAATGCTGTGTAATCCGTGAAGCACGTCGTATGTGTGAGAAGTGGAACTGTTTGAATAGTGGTTCTGGAATCATTGTATGAAAACGATGGAAAGCACATTCGTAGTTCTGCCTGATGATACCACGGGGCACCTGTGTTGTACATGCCTGCAACATGGGCGAGGCCCGGGTCAGTACAGCTCACAGTCTGGTTTTCATGCAGATAGAAAGGCCCGAGAGGACCTTTCCCCCCTCCAGCTGTAGGAAGGAGGTGGCTGTCCCCTGCCTATATTTGGTGGGATTGTCTGTGGCTCCTTGGGGACAAGAATGCAGGGAGTGGGGGAGGAAAGCTGGCCTGACTGCTCGCTAGTCAGCCTTCCCCCAGGGAGGAGTGGAGGGGTCATTTCGTGGTAACTTGCCATGTCTTTCTTAAGCCATCTGCTCTTAGAAATGACCAGCATGACAAGTAACAGACCCATTAGAGACAGATGGGCTGTGTGTCCCGTGCGTTTATGGCTTTGTGGCCTCAGAGCTGCCAGAACTTGATTTCTTTCTGGGGAATGCTGGGTCAGCCAAGGGGCTGAAAATAGTGAGAGGAAGAAAATCCACCCTCGCTGCTCTGGTCTGGGAGTGATTACTGAGGAGAGCGGCATGGAGGGCCCAGCCGTGGGGTCCCTCTCAAGCAGGCCCTCACCACAGTGGGAATGCGGGTGTCAACCTCCCTAGGCCTCCGTGATTTTCGTCTGTCACATACTCACTTCCAGCAGGGATGTCTATGGTGATGAGATGAGGGAGCATCATAGCACACGTGGCATTTAGTAGGCTTGCGGTGAGTGGACGCTGGCATCAGTGGAACAGGAGACTGGGCGCTGCGTGTGGACGCACTCACGTGCTGGTGGCATGGGTGGACAGAGGAGAGAGGGCCGCTCTGCCGTTCTCCTCTTGGTCTGTCACCCCCGCTGTTGTGAGCAGAATCCATGAGTGTATTCTGTTGCCCCAGTCAACTTGGTAGGCTGATTGCTCAATTTTCTGCTTCCACTTTTGATTTCTTAAGAATGGAAAAAGTGACCAGATCGATTGGTAGCAGGGCTAGGACTGGAATTCCCCAGTGTTTTGATGTCCAGCAGTCTCTGTTTTCTGTATTGCACTGCTCTTCCCGATTTCGACCCCTGTTGGGACAGTGGATGTGAAATGTAGCTGGGCGCTTTTGGGGGTGTGCTAGGAGTGTGGCAGATGCCTCAGACTGGCATTTTCCCCCGATTCTGAATTCTCATGGCTCAGAGTCAGTCTCTAGGCTACTGACTGGGAAGATACAGGAAGTCGTTTTGTATGGCAAACTATGCCAGGGCATTTTTTTCACCCGGCAATTTATTTGATTTGAACTGGAATAAATCTCTGCTATTGGTTTCTTTGCCAGTATTATTGGGGAGTGGAGCCTGACTTGTTAACTTAGCCCGATTCATAGTGCTTAGAATCTCAGTGAGTGTGTGTTGAACTGAGCGGAAGTGTGAGAGCATCTTCGACAGTGGTTTGCAAATCTAGCTGCATCTGGGGGGCTGTGAAAAAAGCATGCGTGCTTACTGCAGACCAGTTGAAATAGAATCTGCAGGAATGGAGCCTGGGCAGTTATAGTGCTGTTAAAACCCCCAGGTGGTTCTGATATACCGTAAAGGTTGAGAACCACTTATCCACAGTGAATTGGAGGCCTGGATCATAGATGTGCCTTATGCTTTCACCAGCTTAGAATGGTTCTTGTGCTTTAGAACTGTGAAAAAAAGTGTTATGCAAACAAATGTGGAAATAGCCTAAATGCCACATCCTGTTACTACCTGCCATGAAGTATATTTACCAGTTATTCACTCTATTCTGATCTCTACCCATTCCTCCGTTTCTTCATGGAACAATAATTTGACAGTTGGTTATGCAGAACCACAGTAAGTCTAGTTTGATTGGCGGGAAACGATTTTGGGTATGAAGTACTCTTTAGGCATGTATTGAACTCTTGTTTGTATCACCGCTGTGCTGGACAGTTTATAAATATTACTTCTTTAAGCAAGGCCTGTGGAATCAGAATGCCTGGGTTTTGCTAACTAGCTGTGTCATTTGGGGCAAGTTTTTAAGCTTATATAAACCTGACTTTCATCTATGAAATGGGATGACAAGGGGTTATTATCATCTCACAGGATCGTGCAAATGTGTGTGTAAAGTGCTTAGTTTGGTGCCTAACACATAGTAACTACTCAGTAAAGTTATTATTACACCATTTTCATCGTATTTAAATGTAAATATTAAGAGCTAATAAATTTGTAAAGGTAGTATAGCCTTACCCCTTGAACCAAAGACTACTTTAGTTTTAAGTGGTTGGGTTAATGTATCACTTAAATATTGCCCTCTTTCAATTGAACGTAGCCAGAGGATTTCATAATTGGACCGTTGCCTCTGGAAGTTGGAGCTTTGTTTGTTTGTCTGGTTTCACTTCCTACACTAAGCATGTGGCTGTACACACCTTTATGGTGACTTCTGGTACTGGGGAATCAAAGCTTCAGTCGCTTCTTTGGAGGAGATGATCTTATGCTATACGAAGCACTCGGACTTCGTTCACTGTGTACCATCCAGACAAGACCAGGTGCTTCCCATGGCAGCCTGTCCTTTTCTTAGCTCTCTCATCAATCTAGCCTCTTCCTTCTGTTCCTCTTTATACTAGAACTTCTCTTTGAACAAGAAATGTTGTTTTGTCAATGCTAGGTCCCCAGCAATTAGTAATGCCTAGCACATACTAGGTGCCTCCTGAATGTGAATAGGTGATAATCTAGCAGAACACAAGATAAATCCGCAGGTTGAGATTTAAGCTGTGTGGTATGAATGCTGCATTGGCAAGCTTATTAAATCAGTTTTCTTAATACAAGTTTAACATGTCTTAGTAACTGACTTAGTTCAGTAATCATTTACTGAGTGTCTTCTAGGCCAGACATTGGGGACAGAAAGGTAATAATATATGATTCCTGCCTCATGTGCAGGAAGTCTAGTGCAATGGACAGACACGTGCCAATGGCTGCCATGGAATATGGTGAGTATTAAGAGAAAGGGGCACCCTGTGTGCCCTTGGAGCATAGAGCAGGGCTTGTGTTCTGGGAACATGGACTCCATGTGAAAACACAATTTAAATTAATTTTCTTTTCTTTTTTTTCCTTTTTTTTTTGAGACAGAGTCTTGCTCTGTGGTCCAGGCTGGAGTACAGTGGTGTCATCTCAGCTCACTGCAACGTGCTTCTCCCAGGTTCAAGCAATTCTCATGCCTCAGCCTCCCAAGTAGCTGGGATAACAGGTGTGCGCCACCCTGCCCGGCTAATTTTTGCATTTTTAGTAGAAATGGAGTTTCACCATGCTAGCCAGGCTGGTATTGGACTCCTGACATCAGGTGATCCTCCTACCTTGGCCTTCCAAAGTTCTAGGATTATAGGCATGTATGTGTTCATCCTTTTAAATATCTGTGGGTAGCACTTAACTTTAAATGGGTACTATTTAAACTATTGAATGACTTTAGTATGGATTGAATGACTTTGCTCGGGCCTCGTTTTTAATTTCCTTCATTAGAGGGGAAAAAAAAAAATGCAGGGTGAATATCCCTCATCCAAACTGCTTGGAACCAGAAGTGTCTCAGATTTTTTACATTTTTGGATTTTTGAATATTTGTATTATACTTGCTGGTTGAGCATCCTGAATGCAAAAATCCAGAATCTGAGCTGCTCCAATGAACATTTCGTTGAGCATCACCTCGGCACTCCAAATGTTGTGGATTTCAGTTTCTGGTTAGGGAGACTCATCCTGTATGGGTGGTGGATTGTCGCAGGAGTTCTGGACCAGAGGTTAGGTGAATAGGCTTTGGTTTTCAATTTGTTACTAAACAGGCTGTTTTCTTCCATAAGCTCAGCTTTAGATCCCCTGGTTGTCAAAGAAGGGGATGGGCCATCTGATGTTTAAGGTTTCTGTTAGTTCTGACTTGGAGACACCTGGCTTCAGTTTATCTTCCTTAGGATGGACAAAGAATATGGGAATTTTGAAATTGTTAGTGAACATCTGCAGGGTCGTTGCAGCCTGGTTTTGGGTAAAGGTCATCTTTAGTGAGCCCAGGGAGAAGCACTGGTTTAGTTGTCAGCTGAGTGGGGTAAGCGGTCCTATTAATTTTCCTCTGTGTTAGTGAAAGCATTGTTAAGGGTCACAGTGTTAGTGGAGCTGGCTGGAAACAGGAGGGGAGCTCACTGTTACAGGTTATATTGAGTGTCTTTTCAGTCACTAAATGCTTTTTATGATATGTTTTTCAGGATTTCAGTGTTGTATGATTTCTCTGTGTTAAGCACAGGAAATTTAACATGAGCAAAAAAGAATGCTCTTTTTTTTTTTTTTTTTTCTTTGAGACGGAGTTTCGCTCTTGTCGCCCAGGCTGGAGTGCAGTGGCGTGATCTCAGCTGACTGCAACCTCGGCCTCCTAAGTTCAAGTAATTGTCCTGCCTCAGCCTCCCGAGTAGCTGGGATTACAGGTGCCTGCCAGCATGCCCGGCTAATTTTTGTATTTTTGGTAGAGATGGGGCTTCGCCATATTGACCAGGCTGTTCTTGAACTTCTGACCTCAGGTGACCCTCCTGCCTCGGCTTCCCAAAGTGCTGGGATTACAGGCATGAGCCGCCACTACTGGCCTTGAATCTTCCTTCTATGGGCATCTACAAAAGCCAGCTTTTGAGTCTAGTGGCAGAAAACCTCTTCTTCGTTGTTTAGCTGTGCTGTGAGCTTGGAGGGCTTCAAGCCCAGCTGAAAAAGCTGTAGGATTTTATGTCAGTTGGCTGTCTTGGAGAACTTAATGAGCATTGGGCGGGAGTGATACTGTCAGAGTTCATGAGCTGTTTGAGGCTCTCGAAGCCTAGATACTGGGGTTGCCCGAATACATCGGCTGGACTCACTATTTCTCTCGGGAGTAAGGGTGTGGAAAATGCTGTGGTCTTAACTCTGCTCTTAATTTTACAGTGCTGTTATTAATAATAAGAATGATTTCATATGTTTGTATTTTGCTTTGTAATTCACAGAGAATTTTAAAATCCATTATCTGATTTTATTCCCTCAGCAGTTCTGTGAAAAAGGCAGAGCAGTTTTCATATCTTCTGTTTTCCCGTGATTCTCTTGTGGCTCACAGAAGCTAAGAGCCTTCACCAAGGTCATAGGGTGAATGAGTCGCAGAGCTGGGAGTAGAGGCTCAGGCTTCTAGGGACCCTGTTTCTTCCTCTAATAGCTCGCTCTGGTGGCGCTATGCTCAGGTAACTGCGCATGCTCGGTTTGGTCTTTTGTAAATCCCTGCCCCATTTCGGGGGAGGTTCTTGGGAGGCTTCTATTCATTTTGGAGCATTTAAGTATCTTGTCCTCTCTCCCTCCTCCCAGATGCATGGGCGTTTCTGCAGGCCCCTAGGCTGCCCATTGTGCGTGGGGGCGTCTCCTGCCTCCACGTTGTTTGCATGCCCCTTCTGAAGGTGCTCTTCCCCGCATGGAGCCCCCTCGTGCCTGCCTCCACACTGCAGGCTGTTCCGTAAATGTTACTGACTCAGCATCGTAGAAATGGGACAGGCTATGGATGCCAAGTTCTTTTCTGTGTGAAGGCTGCGATTGTATCATCTTGCCTTCCCCGTGTGTGCTCCTTGAGGGTGTCGCTGTGCTGCGGTCATCTGTGTTCCCTAGGGTGCCTCCCTTAGAGTCCCGGCCGTGGCAGACATGCAGTCAGTGCTCATGGCCTAAATGAGAGGAAGGCCAGCAGAGCCATTAAATCTGGAAAATGACAAGTGAGGGAAAGGAATTTTTATTGAAGGCATGTGAAAAAGAAATCTTTTTAGAAAAGTTGACCTGTTTCTCAACTGGAGTTGAATTTCAGCTCAGAAAAGCAGCTGTGTGCCCAGAGGGCTTTGGGATTTCAGTTTGTGACAGATGAATTGAATTTGTTGTTGTATGAATGTATTATCTTTTCGTGGTTTTATTAGGCCTTTCTCCCAAATGGAATCAATTTTTCTATAAAAGTCACACTTCCTTTTTGAGAAGTGTAACACTAATTTATGGGATGGTCTCCCAAAAGATTACCTGCCAGGAACCAAACACACTGCCTCAGACTCACGGCCCCTGGTTTCTGCCTGTGCAGCTACAGGGCAGAGAGGCACGCTCGAGCTGAAATCAGTACGCATGTCTGCATCTTCTCTTTCTTGATTGCTGTTCCGTCTCTAAAAGCTGGCCTGCCTTCAACGTCTAGGAGCTTGGTGTGTGTAGACACATTACGGTATGGAGGAGGGATACGGTGTTGCAACAGCCAGGAGACTCGCTGAAGTCTCTGTTCTCTTCCTGCTCACTGCTCTGACTTTGTATAAGTCACCTTTGTAGGGCTGTGCACAGTGGCTTACACCTGTAATCCCAGCACTTTGGGAGGCCGACTTGGGAGGATCTCATGAGCCCAGAGTTCGGAACCAGTCTGGGCAACATGGTGAAACCCCATCCCTACAAAAAATAAAAATTAAAAAATTAGCCAGATGTGGTGGCTCATGCCTGTAATCCCAGCTATTGGCGAGGCTGAGGTGCCAGAATCACTTGAGCCCTGGTAGTCAAGGCTGCAGTGAACCATCATCACGCCACTGCACTCCAGCCTGGTCAGAGCAAGACCCTGTGTCAAAAAAAACAAAACCAAACAAACAAAAACCCATTTGTAATAGTGGCAGTAGCTAACTTTTGAAAGTTTGGAGAAAAGTTCCTAAATAACCTGTGACCATGGACAATTTACTTAGCCTTTCTCTGCCTTAGTTTCCTCATCTATGAAAAATGAGAGAATATGGTACTGATCTTACAGGATTTCAATGAGAACTAAACGAGATCAAACTCAGAGCCTGGTACCTCGTGAGTGCGCACTCAATGTTATTATTTCAACATTTTAGGGGAAAAAGAATGCTAATGGGTCATTATGGATAAACGTAGTCTATCACTGGTGTTACTCATGGTATTGGAAGGAGCTTGAATTCCATATAGATAGTGTGATGGAGAAAGTATTTTGGGCATTGGCAGTATTTATTGAAAGAACAAATGATGTGTCTGTCCTGTGCGGAGAGCCGTTTCCACTTGTTTCTTTAAATGCTATGGGAAAAGCAGTCGAACCTGTGCTCTCTGCCGGACAGCTTCAGTCTCCGCGTGTTGATTTGGCCAATTGTCGCTCGCTGTCATGGCAGCAGCAGTTGAAGGGACAGCTTGTCTTAATTTGCATTTTTCTGTGTTTGTGCTATTTATAGACAAGACATGGAAGCCTGTTTATGGCAAGCTGGCAAATTCAGCAAAACATGGAAAAACCTGTTAGCACAGTTTGCACGTGTGCAGGCACAGAGCAGCCAAATAAATACACGTTTTCCTGTATTTTAAAAACTCTCTGGAAAAAAAAGACATTAAACCATAGCCCAGATGGCTTATGGAGCTAGAGCTTTTTCCTTGAAATACATGAGTATGGCTGTCAGACATCTGAAACCTGAAGCCATCTTAAAACATCATTTTGATGCTACCCCCTACTCACCCTTTTTTTCCATTTGTAAGGGACAAGGATCCAGGAAGGAAAGTATCAACTTACAAAGGCTTGTGTTACAATTAATCGTTCATGTTCTTTCTTTTGGTATCTTATTCTCTGTTTACATTTTATTTTTATTATTACTTTTTTTTTTTTTTTTTTTGAGATGGAGTCTGGCTCTGTAGCCCAGCCTGGAGTGCAGTGGCCAGATCTCAGCTCACTGCAAGCTCCGTCTTCCGGGTTTACGCCATTCTCCTGCCTCAGCCTCCCGAGTAGCTGGGACTACAGGCGCCCACGACCACGCCCGGCTAGTTTTTTGTATTTTTTTAAGTAGAGACAGGGTTTCACTGGGTTAGTCAGGATGGTCTCGATCTCCTGACCTCGTGATCCGCCCGTCTCGGCCTCCCAAAGTGCTGGGATTACAGGCTTGCGCCACCGCGCCCGGCCTTATTATTACTTTTTTTGAGACAGAGTCTTGCTCTGTCACCCAGGCTGGAATGCAGTGGCGTGACCTCGGCTCACTCCAACCTCTGCCTCCCAGGTTCAAGTGATTCTTGTGCCTCAGCTTCCTGAGTAACTGGGATTACAGACGTGTGCCACCACATCCAGCTAATTTTTATGTTTTTAGTAGAGACAGAGTTTTGCCGTATTGGTCAGGCTGATCTTGAACTCCTGAACTCAGGTAATCTGCCTGCCTCAGTCTCCCAAAGAGCTGAGATTACAGGTGTGAGCCACCACGCCCGGCCACTGTTTCCATTTTGTAACGCTAGCGTCACCCCAGTGTAGGGTGGCTAGGGGTATTCTTCTTTCCTGTTTCCTGGTGTATTTTCCTCTACAGCATTGATCACTCTTTAACATACTTTTTGGTTGTCTGTCTCTACCTACAAAAATATATGTTCCCTGTTATATCACCAGTGCCTGGCACGTAGATAGTTAGTCAGTATTTGTTGAATGAATGAATGAATGAATGGGTTCCTAATATCCATGGAGGGGAGAGGCTGATATGACTCTCAATATGGCAGGGGGTGTACATCCACCCTGTGATATTCTTCTTAATATTCCAAGGCTGAGAGGTTGATATGACTCCCAGTATCGCAGACACTGTACACCCCCGTGTGATACTCTTCCTGGTATCCGGAAGGGGAGAAGATGGTATTAATCCCTGTATCGCAGGAGGTGAACACCCACTCTGTGATATCTTTCCTAGTATGCAGGGGGAGAGGGATAATATTATTCCAATATTGCAGAAGATGTACACGCCCCCCGGTAATATTGTCCTTAATATTCCAAGGCACAGAAGACGATTTGCTCCCAATATCCCAGAAAGTGTACACCCCCCAGTGATGTTGTTCCCATGATCCAGGAGGGAAGAGGATGATATGACTTTCAGCCCCTGCACCCTGCAATGCTCTCACTCTGCAACACCGACACCCAGCTCAACCTGACATGGGACCAGAAGTGCTGGCTGGGGGTGTTGACTGCTTCTCTTTTCTCCCTTGCCAGACTCAGTAGAGGAAGCTGAGATCGAGCAGCCGCAGGAACAAGGTGTGTTTTGTCCATGGCTCGGGCTTCCTCTGATTATGAGCTGAGCCTTGGGGTAACGCCGGGGGAGGTGACAGAGCTGAGTACGGGGGGCACTGGATGCGGCTGTCACCCCTCTGTGGTGTGGGCTGGGGACTTGGGGGACATTGCCTGAGATGGGCCTGAACCTCCCGTCTACTCTGGTACTGGAGGCCGTGGGGTCCCACACTTCTTCCATTGAACATGCTGACCCCCGCCTGGTTCCCGACCGAGGTGGGGCATCCTTTCCACTGCTGGGGCCCACATGTAGCTGTGGGTTCCTTTCTCATGACCTAGAGAAGCTGCAGTTCACCCTGTGCTCTGCCTCAGAGATGGGAGGCCACACTGCCCTCAGCGGGTGGCAGAATACAGAGCCTTAGGTTGCAGGGGCCTCAACTGAGGTCTCTGAAGCGTCTGCTCCTTCCTGAGGGGAGCCAGTGGGGAAGGGAAGGCTGTCGTAGGTTTGCCTCGGGGAGGGGGTGATTCCACCCTCTGCCAAAGTCCCTGGAGCAAAGGCACGTAGCTCTCCAGCTGCCCCTGAGGCCAGGGTAGTGGCTGGGAGGCGCTGTGTGCCTCTGCCGGGTCGGGGAGATTTCTTAGCTAATCTAGTTTAGTCAAGTCAGACATTTGCCTCTAAATCATGTTTATTTATTTTTTTAATTCCAAGGCTTTACAGATGAATAAGGAGGCAGTTTGTATTGAAAATATTTTTTACATGTGAGCTTGAAACAGAGAGTCTGTTTGAATCTAGGTTTTTTTCCTTCCCAGTAATGCCTCCTTTCATCCCAGGTTTTCCAACAGGAAATGCGCTTGTTTGCTCACCTCTTGGAGGGGGCTTTGGCTAGGAATCCACCAAAACCAGCAGGCACCAGTGGGCTGCTGGAGCAGTCTGGCCTTTGTTAACCCTTTAGGAACTGTGGGCTTCAGGTTTTCAGACCATCCAAGGTGAAGGTGGCCACAGGGGCCTGGAAGCTTTCCCATCCTTCCTGCAGGGATGGTCCGTTTCCCTGCACGGAGCTGGGTACGTGGGTACAACACCCCTGTCCTGTGCCGTCGGCGGCTTTACCAATTTTGCATAGCAGCTTTTGAGCTGATCAATAGCTCTGATTGGCTGTTGAGGATTTCATGGATTCCTGTACCCCATCGGGGGGCCCAGTATGCTGACAGAAGTTACATTTGTAGTTGTAGTGCTGCATATACATGGGTCCAGCTTGAAGGCTTTGGTTCTTTCTAAAAGGAAAGGCGTCTCTGAGGGATCACTGAGCTGACATAGTCTCCTAAAACCATGCTGTCAGGTGGGCGACAAAGCAGGACAGGAGGGTGATTTCGTAGGAGAGTCAGGCCACGGGCCTGCGTGTTCTCTCTGTCCCCATAGTGCCGGAGTTCCTACGTGCTCCAGGCCCTGGGTTTGCATTGCACATAATTTTCAAGGGCTCCTGGCAAGCTGTGCCAGGGACACAGAGGGTGGGGATGCAGAGACCCTGTCCCCAGTGGACCAAGGACTCACTGCTGGACTCTAATCTGTCTAGGTGTTTTTGTGACTTGCAGAAATACCTCCATCTTGCCTGAGCCTGGAGCCACAGGAGACCCTGCTGAAGGTGAAGAATGTTCTGGAAAAATGCAAGACCTGCCCAGGCTGCCCCCAGGAGCCAGCGTCTTGGGGTCTCTGTGCAGCATCTAGCAACGTGAGCTTGCAGGACCCCTAGGAGCCCTCCTTCTGCTTGGAAGCTGAGGACGACTAGAAGGACCCAGAGGCCCTGAGCTCACTGCTGCTGTTCCTGAACGACCCCGGGTACAAGGCCAGCTTCCATGGCCTCTATGATGTGGTGCTGCCATGGCTGAGCAGCGTGTTCTGCAGCCTTAGCGATGAGGAGGAAGTGACTGTGTGCCTGGCACAGCCCGAGGGGCGGCCAAGAAAGCTGGCCTCCTCATGGCCCTGGCCAGACTCTGCTTCCTCCTGGGGCAGCTGTGCAGCAGGAGGCTCAAGCTGTCCCAGGCCCGGGTATACTTTCAGGAAGCACTGGGGGCCCTGGAGGGCAGTTTCAGGGACCTGTTCCTGGTGGTGGCTGTGTACGCTAACCTGGCCAGCATTTACAGGAAGCAGAACCGGGAGAAGTGCACACAGGTGGTTCCCAAAGCCATGGCCCTGCTCCTGGGGATTCCCGGCCACATCTGCAGCACCGAGGTGGAGGGGGAGCTCCTGCAGCTGGCGCTGCGGCAGGCGGTGGGTGGCCAGAGCCTGCAGGCCGAGGCCCAGGCCTGCTTCCTGCTGGCCAGGCACCACGTGCACCTCAAGCAGCCCAAGAAGGCCCTGCCCTTCCTAGAGCGGCTGTTGTTTTTTCACAGGGACTCGGGAGCCCCAGAGGCTGCGTGGCTCAGACTGCTCCCTGCTCCTGGCTGACATCTACAGCTGCAAGAGCCTGCCCCACCTGGTGCTGAGCTGTGTTCAGGTGGCCTCACTGAGGACACAGGACTCCCTGACCGGCTCGCTGAGGAGCGTGAACCTGGTGCTCCAGAACGCCCTCCAGCCCCACAGCCTCCCCACCCAGACTTCCCACTACCTCAGGTGAGCACTGGCCTCCCTAACCCCGGGCACAGGCCAGGCCCTGCGTGGCTTTCTCCATGCCAGCCTGGTCCAGCTGTACAGCCACTGTGGCTACCACAGCCCGGCCATCATCTTCATGATGCAGGTGGTGGAAGCCAGTGCTGTTGCCAGAGTCTGTGCCATCAGGGACCACCTGGTGGCCCTGGCCTGGCTGCACGTGCTTCAGGGCCAGAATATCCTGCAGTCTGTCCAGGATGCAGTGGTGGCCAGTGAGGACCAGGAAGGTGTGATTGCCAACATGGTGGCCATGGCTCTGAAGAGGACGGGCCGGACGAGGCAGGCAGCCGAGGGCTACTACCGCACCCTGCGGGCGGCTGGGGACCTGGGCCAGCGGAGGAACCAGGCAGTGGTGCTGGTCAACTTCGGGACCCTGTGCCTGCACGCGGGTGCCGGCAGGCTGGCCCAGCACTACCTTCTGGAGGCCGTGCGGCTGTTCTCGAGGCTGCCCTGCAGGGAATGTGGCCGGGACTTCACCCACATGCTCCTATAGCGGGGCCACCTCTGCACCCGCCAGGGCCCGGCCCAGTAGGGCAAGGGCTACCATGAGTGGGCCCTTCTGGTCACTGTGGAGATGGGCCATGTGGAGAGTGAGTGCCCCGGTTCCTCCTGTGCGCCTTCCGGGGCCACTCGGGTCAGGGCACACCTGGGGTTTGTGATTCAGAAGCAAGTGGTGGTTTTTCCACCATCGAAAGTGCTGAGTCATGGCCAGCAACAGGTGTTGGCAGGAGCCCTGAAGAAAGGCGGTTCCCACGCAGGGCCAGGCCCTCTGCCCTACTGGGGCAGCCATCTCTTCCCAGTTTGCCCAGGGACCATCTTGCCTTGAACATGGAAAGTCCTGCATGCTGGGAATCCCTAGACATAACCCTGGGATCAAGGCAGGCTCTGCTGAGCTGGGAATTGGGGCCCCTCCATGAGCCAGGCCCTGAACGCCGGTTCTTGTGGCCGTGTTATCTGCTTGGTATGTTGGTAGCCCTGTGCACCTGTCATCCCACTTCACAGAGGACACGGGGCGAGTGATTGCCCAAAGCCGCAGAGCAGTTCATGCAAAAGTAGCTCATTGTGCAGTGTGTGCCAGGCCCCACCCACAAATGGGGCTTGTGGGGTCCTCGGGTGGCTGGGACTGAGTGTGGGAATGTGAGCTTTAGGCCAGAGAAGCCGCAAAAGGGTGAGTGGCGTGATGGCGGGGCAGCACTTGGCCCCGGGTTAGGGAAGCTTCTTTAGTCTACGACCAGAGGGTTGAGAGGATTTAGTCAAGTAATAGGTGGTGGGGGGGTGCTGGTGGTGTAGCCTGTGTGAAGGACCAGGGAGGAACGAGTGGGGGTGAGTGAGCGGGGGTGTGAGCGGGGG
>NC_045440.1:11108528-11155086 GCF_002776525.5 Piliocolobus tephrosceles | reverse complement strand
ATTAAAGAAAAGCAGTATTATATAGCAGAAATATAAATTGGCCATTACCTTCAGTAATTTAGATCAGGGGTTGGCAGGTCTGTGCACCAAATCTGGTCCATTGTTCTTGTAAATAAAGTTTTCTGGGTACACAGCCATATGCACTTGCTATCACCCACGGCTGAGGGCAGAGTTGAGTGGTTGTGAGAGACCTTATGGCCTGCAGGAACTAAAATACTAGCTGGCACCTTGCACGCAAAGTTTATGACCTGATTCGGGTAACTGCCTAAACTGTGCAATTCGCTTGTTCTAAAACAATCCAATCATATAACACAATTGTCTGAAGACTTGAGAACATGCAGGCACCAGCCTAATGAGAAGAAAAGTCCAATTCCACCCAGAGGGTTACAAACTCTTCCCTTTTCCCTATAAAGAATTAAATGAATAAAACTGTGTGAGATTTTACTGGTATGTATCATATAGTATGAGTCTTGATGAAAAGTTAAAAATATGTATTTATACAGATACATAATGTTACTTTTCCTTCCACGTTTAACTCATACACTGTTTTTGGACTTCTGGTTCACAAAATCTGCATTTCTGCACCATGATTTTGAAGGCCAAATCCCAACTGCTGGGCTAGTGGTCAATTCTGAGGCGCCCAACGTGTTCAGGAGGCAGTGTCAGGGAGCGTGTGCCTTACCTGGAAGGGTGTACGTGTCCATGGAGGTCTGCACGTCCAGGGACCTGCGTTTGGAAGGCATAGGCACCGGCCATCTTATGCTCTTTGGGTTTGGCCAGAGCCACCTGGACAACTTCCGTGTGGACGTCTGAAACAGAGAGCTCAGTCACTCAGGGCTCAGCTGAGGTCCCAGAGGCCAAGCTGCACCCTCCTCTCTGTCCCCGCAACACGGTTCATCCACCTTCTGATACTCACCAACAGATGGGGGGGTGAGAAAAGAAAATCAGTGTTTACAATTCCAGTGAAGACATTAAAATTTATTCACAGACTTTTAATTATTCATTTTATTACTGCAGAATCCATATCCACAAGAAAACACGGGCTGTAAACTGCACTGAGATTTTTCTTTTTAGGGTAAATGGACCTTGATCTTTGGAGATTCTTTGTAGGTCACACGTTTGAGCCTCCAAATCCTTTCACTGTACCGCTGAGAGGCGTGTGCACGCCTCGCACCCCAACTCACACAGCCATGGTCGCAGCTCAGCTCAACACCAGCCATGGGCCAGGACTGTGTTGGCTATGGATATGGTTTGGCTGTGTCCTCACCCAAGTCTCAACTTGAATTGTACGCCCAGAATTCCCATGTGTTGTGGGCGGGACCTAGGGAGAGGTCATTGAATCACTGGGGCCCATCTTTCCTGTGCTATTCTTGTGAGAGTGAGTAAGTCTCATGAGATCTGATGGTTTATCAGGGGTTTCCGCTTTTGCTTCTACCTCGTTTCCTCTTGCTGCTGACATGTAAGAAGTGCCTTTCGCCTCCCACCATGATTCTGAGGCCTCCCCAGCCATGCGGAACTGCAACGCCAACTAAATCTTTCTCTTCCCAGTTTCGGGTACGTCTTTATCAGCAGCATGGAAATTGACTAAAACAGCCATTAATACATTCTGTGGCTATTAACCCACGACATTAATTCCACACATTCACGGAATGCCTCCTCTGTAAGTCCCTATGGGCTGCGGATGCAGTGGTGATAAGGCAGACAGTCTCATGGCATCTCACGCAGGCCACTTAAGGGATGAGACAGGTGATAGATGGGATAGGAAATTAAAGCAGAGACAGATGCAGCGGGAACTTCAAACTGTGAAGCCAGGGAAGAACCCTCTTAGCACAAAATCAGAACAACAGGAATGAACCATACTGGCTGTCAAGACGAGAATCTTCGAGACACAGGCAAAAACCTGCTCAAAGGCCCTAAACTGTCAGTGAGAACGGTGTTAGCAGAATAAAACCACCACCACCACCACCACCACCACCAAAAACGGCCAGCATAAGTGAAGACGGGTTGGAGCAGTTTTCTCTGAAGCTGCGAGAATGAGCCCACTGAAAGGGAATCGGACACGGCTTTCCGGCTTAAACCCCCCACGCTGCCACCTGAGACAGGACCCAGACCCGCAGCATCACGCCCACAACCAGCTCATCGCACTGCTTGGTCTTGGTCAGCCTTTGTGCACATTTCTCTCCCTACCTAAAGAGCCCGGTCATCTGGCCACTATTTCTAATTCCCAGGTCAAAAACCACAACGTGTCTGACTTGGCTCATGGCCGAAAACTGAAGGGATCAATGAGGTGACAGTCCACTCACTTCCACAAATCGCTTTTTGTTTTGCATATTCTCCATTTTAAACTTTTTGGATGTAATTTTAAATACACAGAAAATCTGCAAGACCAGCGTACTGAATTCCCACATAACTTACCAGGCTCAACTTAGGTCCAACTGCTCCCTATCTTACATCACTGCTTTCCCCCTTTCCCCATGAATGTTCTAAGTCAAATGGAAATAAATTTCAGATACTATGTCCTTCCATACCTAAATGTATTTCCTAAACACAAGGATATGCTCTCACATTCATTCTCCTCAAGATCAGGAAATTAAACTGTCATATACAAAATTCACTTTTAAATGGTGTCAGCTGCCTCCATAATTTTCTTACGTTGTCTTCCTATTTGAAGATCCAATCCAGGATCATGAATTGATTTGTCATGTGATTTTTACCCGCCCAGAATCCAAGTTTCTCAGCTTTTGTGTTTCTTGAAATTGGAAATGTTAAAGAATACAGGTCATTTATTTTACAGCTTGTCCTTTATTTTCGTATCTTCCAGACTAGACTCACGAGTATGCATTTTAGCAGGGACACCGCAGAAGTCTGTCCTGTGTGACAATGTTAACATTGGCAGCACAGTGAAGGTGGTGCTTAAGTTCCTCCAAAGCAAAGACGCTACTTCTGGCGTTGAAATTAAGATTTGGGAGGAGACACCATGACACTATGTGCATATTCTGTTTTCCATGAATTCTTCGCTACTAGTTTTAGCATCCACTGATTTCCTGTCATTCCTTCTAAATCATTAGATCTTCCATATTCACTGAAAAATAATTATTTCATTTTCAGCATTCATTTACATATGTTGATATGTACTCATGGAGTCTGGCTTGGTGGGTTATGATTCACAGTTTTACAATGGTTTGTTGTGTTGCTCAACGGGTTCCAGATCTGATACCTGATTCCGCAGCCCTTGAACCAAGGCTCCTTCTAGTGAAGAACGGTGTTTGGAAGCTAAGACTGGGCACCGGGTGCTGCTGGGCATTGCTGGCAAGCAGAACACACAACACGCCTGTACACACATGTACACTCACACCCATGCACAGGCACTTGTGTCCCTGTCTACATCTGTCAGGAGCCACCAGCTTATACTGGTACCTCCTGCTGCAACCAAATCCCACATGATCCATTCCAGGCTTTGGCCTTTTCTTGTTTCTACCTCTCTTGCCAAGAAAGAAACCTGGCTCCTGTAACACTCAATAGATTCACTAATTTATTAAGCTTATTTGCTTAAACCTGGAGATACAGCAATGCTTTCAGAATTGCTATCTAATACCACTGTGAAAAATCTATCGAGTTCAGTGTTCCTTTGTAATTATTTTTTCATTGTTTTTTGGAAGGGAGGGAGCACAAAGTATACACAGTGATATGTTCAGATCTTAAGTACACTTGGCGCATTTTGATAAATGGAAATCTATTACCGTAATCAAATCTTTTGCCTCAAAGTTCCCACAAGTCCCCTCCCAGTCTGCACAGGCACCAGGCGGCTCTGGTGCCCGTGCAGCCGGGACCTGGGGGCGGATCCGCGGGCTCAGAGTGCCCAGTCCCTCAGGCCCTCTGTGTGTCCCCTTCCTCCCTGCTCCCTGGCGTTAATGCCCTCCATCCTTGATTTCCTGATAGGCAAAAGGGGGTTAATTCTAAGAGTGCTAACCGAACTGGATCATTTAACACCGCGTCCGGCCCAGAATACCCCTTGAGCAATGACAGGTATTGCTGCGCTGTTACCACTGCGCTGGGTCCAGGTTTCCTGTGAGCCCTTCAGGCTCTGTGCCGTAAAGACCACTCAATGGTCCGGTCCAGGCCTGTCTGTGGCAGACGGACAGGTGAGTGGCCAATGCACACGTTCGATGCTGAATGGGATCGTGCAAAGCTGGCCCTGCCTATTCTGGTCAACGTAAGGAAAAAGCCGCCCATACTTGCTTGCTGCCGCCCTGCGGTGTCCAGAAGGAGCCGCTTAAAGGCAAGTGCGCCGCACCTACCTTCTTGGAAGGAGACGGCAAGACCAGATCGGCTGGAGCTGGGAAGTTGTGCGCTACAGATCAGGGCTGCGTAACCCAGGAAAGGCATCACTGGAAACACGTGCTGGAGGGCGGCCAATCTGACCGGACCGTCCACCTCCAGGGTCAGCCACGGGGCTCCTCTTGATGTGTCACCCTGATCACCCCTCACAGAATAAATGAGCCTTTGACTTCAGCCTGTCCTAGGTACACCACCACCGACTCCCACCTCCCACGTCCTGAACCGGCCTGTTTCGGGGATTGCTGTGGAGGTAGAGGAGCAGGCCCAAGACATCTAGTGGCATTTCCTGGCAAGGACGCTCACCATGCTTGACCATAAAACTGGGGGTCTACTGGTTTTTCGGAGGGACTGTAATTTACTTGCGGCACGCATGGATACTGATTGACCCAGGGAGGGGCACGGAGGAGGCTGAAGGAAAACCCATCATGACTGCGCCAGGCATTCCCGCACACACCTACATCTTCAGACTCCGGCGGCGTCCTAGTCTTACAATCAAACGGAAGCCCAGAGAAACTAGGGAGCTTGTCCAAGACCAGCAACAAGTATGTGGGCAGCTGGCATTCAACTAAGTCCTTCCCTGGATCCATCCGCGCTTCTCCCCGCCCCCACTCCCACCAGCCCGCCATGGCCCCCGATAGACACAGCAGGTCTGAACATCTGGTACCCCAAAAGCAGAGTAGGGAGCAGAGCCGGCTTCCCTAGTGGAACTCACATGCAGCCCACTCCCCTTCTTGCCGAATGCCTTGGGACTCTGTGCGGAAGGTCTGCAGATGTGGCCTCACTCTGCGCCAGGAGATCCGGGTGGCAGGCAGCGTTTTGGAGAGTGCTCCTCCAGACAGGAGAGAGGCATCTGACAGGGCTCGCCGGCTGATCCATGAGACACAGGACACCTGAGAGGAGGGCCGACAAACCCCACAAAGTCGCTCCTAGCCTGGAGAGGACAGGGCCATGGCGGGCTCCTCCCAGCCCACGCTTCCGACAGGTCTTGCTGCAGCCTGTGGTGCTCGTCAGGCGCGAGGAAGTTTCCCAGGGCAGGAGCTCTCGTTGCACAGCAAAAGCGGCACAGGCGAGGCAGCAGGGCGTACTTCAGCCCAGGGCTCAGGAACCACGGGGTGCAGCGTGGCCTGCAGCAAACCAGATACATCAGAAGCCAAGCTCCCACCTTTTACATTCAGTGACATTAAACGGAGGGAGTTATCTGTAGCAATGGTCGTCCTGGGGGACCCGTACAGCACGCATGACCACCGACACTGACCACGAGTCCTTCCTAGGTCCTGGGGGTACCCCACTTCACACGCACGGTTCCATGCACAAATCTATGCGGGGCAGTTCTTAGCCCCAGCTTAGAGATGAGGAAAACGCTGCTGAAAAAGCTAAGTGAGAAAATCAGACTTCAGCACACCTGCCGTCTCCCAGACCTCTACTATTCTATGTGCTAGGGTCTCAAGGGTTGAGTGTGTGGCATTTTAAGTGACTAATCTTAGGCGGTTTTCTTCTCTCCTACACTTGTTTAGCCTGAAACGTGCACGTACATTCTCTGCTGCAGGTGCGCTGCTGTATGTGGACCAGCAACGCTCTTTCCTGCCTCGGGTTCTCGTCTCTGCCTTCCGGAAAGCTCTCGCCTGCTTTACAGCCATGCCAGGTGGGCCTGGTCAGCCGGACAGTCAAATTCCTACAGTGTCAGAGCTAAGTGCTGGCTGAGACTTTAACAGCGAAGACAGCGTAGTAATGGGGATAAACCGAACAAAACTGTATTATAACGCAGATGAAAGTCTAGAAGCAAAAGCAGCTGACACCCCTAAGAGAGCCGGCGATTGCCTCTCACTGTGATGTTAATAGCAGCTTGCTGTTTCCAGTGCCTCCCTGTGCCAGGGTTTCCAGTCAGCGTTTGTGTTTATCTGCTCCTGGGCTACCTGATCAAAGCTCTGCAGAGATCAGGGATATCTAAATTGACCCAGTATCTGCAGGCTGGCTGCTCAGAGGCGGTGGTGTGGAACGGCCACGACATCGCTTAGTCATACGGGGCACAAGCATGTCACTTGCCACTCCTGTCTTTCTATTTCATCAAACCTTCTTTTCTCCTGTATATTGACCATAGCAAAGTCTTTAGCCTTCAAGATGCATTTGAAACATCAACTTGCATTGTTCAAGAGGTTTAAGACACACTTACGTCTTTCTTGCCATGCTCAACACACTGGTGTTTCTGGAACAAAAGCCTTGGCCTGCCCCAGTGAACATTCACACTCAGCACACTGTCGCGAGGCTGCTTGGCCAGCCAGCAGGGGGCAGGAGAGAGCCGCAGGGGCCGCGTGGGGTCCTGCAAACCCGCCTCACTCCCTCAATCAAGGGCGGTGCCTCCTGCCAATCCAGTGGCTTCCTCCAAGGGGAAGAGGCCTCTTCAGCTGTCACCGCACTGATTTCAGGCGGCTCAGCCAATGGGGCAACAGATTCAACAGAGTCCCATGTTGTTAAACGAAAACTTCTGTTACCAGGCAACCTTAAGGTCAGATCCAACCTAAAATAACCAACAACTTTGTTTCCAAACCAGCATGCTACTAGTGCCTTATCCTTCAATGCTGCTTAAACATGGAAAAGTATGAGGAAAAAAGAGCATGGCACTTACTTCTTAAAAAGTAACCCCTCTTCCAGGTTCCTTTTACCCATATCATAAAGACTTAGAACTGTAGATTCCCTACAGGAACGTAGAATGGGGGTGGATACCCACGCTGACCCAGCCTCCCCCCAGGTCAGTCACCCCCCCACCACGGGGTTTACACCTCTCCAAGCCCTGTCACCTCATTAAGGAAAGGTGGTGTCTCTGAGCTGTCTTCGCAGGAAGCACCCAAACGGGAGCTAGACACACAGACACACCCACAACTGCTTTGAAATCCTGAATATATTTAAGGATTACATTATTAGTTTTTTAACACGGTAAGAACAAAGTGAGCCTGGTTTTAACCTCTCTGCCACAATAACACCATGTACATCTGTCTTTTACTGTTTGTTCCTTCTCCAGCAGCTGCTGCCTGGCTGGCTGACTGCAGAAGAGCCTCTGGTACTCCTGGGAGGCCCTCGGTAAAAGCGTGAACAGCAGGATCAGGTCTCAGGAGGCGGCACATGTGAGGGTCGCCCACAGACCGCCATTCCCAATGCCTAGAAGGCACTGAACGGGCCTCATGCTCTTTGTAAATGTCAACCTTCCTAAGCTATGTTGTGTTGAAAATTTTTAACTGCAGTCCACACATACTTCTTTGTGTCTTGCTTTTATCCTAGACGAATATTTTTACGGAAAATTAAGCTTGCAAGGTTGAAGGGTTTTCTGAAAGTCGACTCCTAATACTGGAAGGAAAAAAAAAATGGGCCAGATGTGGTGCTCACGCCTGTAATCCCAGCAGTTTGGGAGGTTGAGGCCAGCAGATTGCTTGAGCCCAGGAGCCTGAGACCAGCCTGGAAAACATGGCAAGACCCTGTCTCTACTAAAAATACCAACAAAAAAAAAAAAAAAAAAAAAAAAAGAAAAGGAAACAAGATGGACTTGGTGACATGTGTCTAGTCCCAGCTACTCAGGAAGCTGAGGTGGGAGGATCACCTGAGCCCAGGAGGTGAAGGCTGCAGTCAGCCAAGATTGGTATCACTGCACTGAAGCTTAGGCGACAGAGAGAAACACTGTCTCAAGAAAACAAAAAGTAAAAACCACTGTATAAATAATCATAGAAGGGAGCTGGCCGGGCGCGGTGGCTCACACCTGTTATCCCAGCACTTTGAGAGGTCGGGGTGGGGAGATCACCTGAGGTCAGGAACTTGAGGCCAGCCTGGCCAATATGGCAAAACCTCATCTCTAATAAAAATACAAAAATTAGTGTGGGGCATGGTTGTAGGTGCTTGTAATCCCAGCTACTGGGGAGGCTGAGGCAGGAGAATCACTTCAACCCCAGAGGCGGACGTTGCAGTGGGCTGAGATTGCACCAGTGCACTCCAGCCTGGGCAAAAAGAGCGAGAGTCCACTTCAAAAATAAAAATAGGCTGGGCACTTTGTAATCCCAGCACTTTGGGAGGCCGAGAAGGGCGGATCACTAGGTCAGGAGATCAAGACCATCCTGGCTAACACGGTGAAACCCTGTCTCTACCAAAAAATACAAAAAACTAGCTGGGCCATGTGGCGGGAGCCTCTAGTTCCAGCTACTGGTAGGTTGAGGCAGGAGAATGGCATAAACCCGGGAGGCGGAGCTTGCAGTGAGCTAAGATCCGGCCACTGCACTCCAGCCTGGGCAACAGAGCCAGACTCCGTCTCAAAACTAACTAACTAACTAACTAACTAAATAAATAAATAAATAAAAATAAAAATGGAGGTAGCTAATGTTTTTCATTTATGGGAAGGGAGAAGAACATTCAGTATCTGTACCTCTCATGCACACATCTGCAGTGGTGCCCTAAAGTATTCAAGACACACGTTCCTACAAAGATAGCTCAAAACTACTCACCAAGTTACATGCTAAAAGCACATGCATTGTAAGAGTGCTACATTATATTTTTTAAGCATCTGTATCCAATACTTTAGCATATTGGCAGTTTTCCCTTCAGGTGCTGTATGCCTAAATTATTACATATTTAGTCATTCATTTTAGAATTTATGACTTGCTTTAGACAAAAAATATATTTCAACATAAGATACTAAATTAATGACTTAGGGGAAAAGTTACTAAGTTAACTTGGAAGTTACACTTTGCAAACTGAATTTGTTGGACCTCATGCAAGCTAGATGATCAGTTTTTTAAATTATTGTTATGTTATTTGTTTTGTGTTTCCCTCGAGGATGCAAATCTCTTTACTCTCATCCACTGTGTACACTGCAACCCACGCCTCTCGTCCACCGCGCCACACTGCAGCCTTCAATTCACCCTGTACCACGCTTTCCACACCTTACCTGAAAGTCTCTACGTATAACCAAGAAGGAAATGAAAAGCAGATAAATGACCTCCACCCCCACATCCAGCATGCGAATGTTAAACATTCATCATAGTAAAACCAAAAACCCATGTTAGCTCACGATTGTAACTGGTAGAGTTATGTGCGTGGCAATTGTAAAAGTCTAGTTAAGCCTAATTGAGACTCTCAAGAAATACAAAGTTTATACAAAAAGACATCTGCAAACATCGACAGCGAGGAGAACAAAGAACAGTGCATTGAAGAAAAAAGTAGCAGCTCACCAAAAAAAAAAAAAAAAAAAAAGTGAGTAAAGAAAAAATTCATTTAAGATCAGAAATAAAGAGATCCTACAGCTCTTCTAGTCCAATCCCCACCCTAACGTAAATGGGGGGAAAAGGAAGTAGATTCTAGTCAGAATTAAAGGCAAAACCAATCTACTTTACTTTCTACTTGACAGAAAACAAGAAGCTCATCAAGGAATCCCTACAAACAGTAGCTTTAGTGGTTCCCAAAATGCAAAATTCACCTACAAATTAAATCAACTGCTAAGTGTGTATAGAGTAATTTTTTTCATTAGTGCCTTCCTCATCCCCAGGGACTTTTTTAGACCTTGTTTCCCCCTAATTGCCTCCAACACCCAGGAAATTTAAACCCCACAAGTAAAGCGTGTCTCGATTCATGCACAGCATCCTGTGGAGCAGACAGTCCGTTGCTCTAAGACGTTCTTGTCATCTAGGCACCGAGTACAGCCTGAAAACGCACAACACGCACACACTCGAACTCGGACAGACAACAGGTGAGATACGGCACATGAGGAGAAAGACAAGATAAATGAGCTTCACCGACACCCCAGATCCGACAAGAAGTGACACACGCAGCCTACTCTGGTGCAGGTGACTCCTGGAAAACAGCCAAGGGCAGCAGTTGGAGAAGCAGCACCGCAGGCCAGGAGGGTCTGGGGGCTTTAGAAGGGAGGGGCGCTCCGACCAGGTACTGGGGGCTTCAGAGGGAAATGGTGCCTCGACCAGTTGCTGGGACTTCAGACGGGAAGGCGTCCCGACCGGATCCTGGGGGCAGCAGGACAAGCCCTGGGTTCCCTCATCACTTTTCACTCCCTACTCCCGAATCTCGCCCTGAAGTTGCAGCCAGTCCAGGTATTCATTTACCCATAAAATTAAGTACCTGTGAGTAACACAAGTCACTCATTCACACAGATCTGAGTCCACAGATACCTCCCAGGGACGCCACCATCCCTTCTGGTAGAAAAGCAGCCCAGGGGCCCACGCTGCTAGGAAGGGAGACTGTCTCCAGCCTGACGCTGCAGAGTCCTCAACACAAAGTCTACCTTCTGGAACCATGCTGTCTCCTACAGAAGCAACTAGGGGCATATATTGTTATTTTAAATCTTGTTTTTTCTTAAGACAGAGTCTCCCTCTGTCATCCAGGCTGGAGTGCAGTGGCACGATCTCGGCTTGCTGCAACCTCTGCCTCTCGAGTTCAAGTGATTCTTCTGTCTTGGCCTCATGAGTAGCTGGGATTACAGGCGCCTGTCACCACGTCAGACCCATTTTTTGTAGAGACGGGATTTCACCCTGTTGGCCAGGCTGGTTTCGAACACCTGACCTCATGTGATCCACCCGCCTCGACCTCCCAAACTGCTGGGAACACAGGCATGAGCCACAGTGCCCGGCCCATATAGCTAGTTAAATTTGACTAAAATTAAACAAAATTAGTAGTTCAGTTTCTCATTTACACTACAAGCATTCAGTTACCCACAGGCGGCCACTGATCAGAGGCTGGTAGAGATGTCACACTCCACAATGCAGAAGGATCTAGGGACGAAATGGCTCTAAGATCATCTCGACATCTTTATGTTGAAGCTACGGAAGTTTTACTCCGATTATTATAGACATCAGCATTCTCCCACTTTAAAATGACAGTGCTATTGCAATGATCAGATCTGCGACTTCTCAGCAGCTCTTCTCTTCCTTTACAGGTAACTATAGAGCATCTGCACTCTGCCTGCACACTAAGGGATAGTAGAAGCCTCCGTGTAAAATCAGGGGGAGAAAAAAAAAAGAATCCCTAGTTCACCTCTCCCCTTACGATTTTGTGAAACTCCTCTTAATATGCAGAATAACTGCCAAGTTGCAATAAAGAAGCCTCCCTTGACCAGGAAGCAAGAGGGAAACAAGAGGCGGGAGATGCGAGGACCCTCCGTTCCCTCTGAGACCCTAGGCCCAGCAAGGACTGAGAAGGGCAGCACAGCCCGGCAGACCTGCACACCTGATGCGAACCATACACACAGCTTCCCTGGTCCTCGGTCCTCTGCTCTGCCCTCACTGGCCACTGTGGCTCTGGGTAGAGGCAGCTCCCTGAGCCCCAACACCCACAGCCAGTCCCGTCCTTGCAGGTCTCAGCTCTGCTCTGCCTCCCTGACGCTTCTCATCATCATCCGCCTACCGTGTCGCTTCTACCCCACAGCCCTTGCTACCGCCAACCCCACCACGGAGCCTAGCACACAGCAGGTGCCCGAGACGCCCCCATGGGCAGGCATGCCAGGGTAGGGCTTGGAGTTCCAAGGGTCACGTCCCGCATAGCACCACAAGTGCCCAGGAGGCTGTGAAAGGGATCCAGGCTTCAGGTCTGCACTCAGCTTCTCCCGGCCCCCGAGGGCAAGAACCCAGCAAGGGAGCGCAGGCGGAAGCAGGGTCCCAAACCCCCATCCTGCTCCTCAAGAGGAAAGGGGCCTCCGGGCACAACCCCACGAGCGCCTTCCTCCTGCCAGGCTGCCTGTCACAGCACCGACACCTTCACCGCAGGGAAACCCACTCCTGTGAGGAGAAAACCACTAGATACCACAAGGAGCCACGACCCCCGTAGCGTCTGCTGAGACCAATCAGCGACAGCAGCAGCCGGGCCCCACGCAGCACGCACCGACTCCGTACCCGCCACGCACACCACAACGCCGACCATCGTGAAGCTCAGCTTCGACTCCTCAGGGCCCTCTTCCAGGAGAGCTCGGCATGTCTATCTTCCCTGGACTCACAGAAAGGAGGGGGACTCGGCCCAGAGTGTGCGCCGACTTAAGCTCCCACTAGCTGTGCAGACAACCTCCCTAGCCCTGGCCTGGGAAGAGGCCAAGTGCAAACAGCCATCTTTTGCCCGCATAGGTACAGAATTCAGCCAGCTCTCTCAATGGAATCGTGACAGGCTCCTCGGTGCTCTGGGGTTCACCCCGGGCCACTGCACATTTGAAACGTGGCTGTGGACTCCTCTAGGCTGCTCAGTGTCACGGCCCATTTCATTCAGACACTGCAGGCCCCTGCCGTGGTGTCAATACCCAGGATACCCCTGCCGGCCTCCTCCCAGATGCTGCTGCAGCTGCTGTGATCTGAGAACAGCCATGCACAGGTATCAAAGGGAGGGCTTCTCAAGTCTCCTCCAAGAGCAGTGGCTATAGCTTTGGAAGATGTTGCACTGAATCCTGGGTGAGGCTGGCTCAGTCCGCAATCTAAGCCTAGTTGCTGGGGAGACACACTCTGTTGTAACTGACAGAGGCGTTTGGTGGCAGCTGTACCAAGACCGAGAATGGCAACTACCCTGAGATTTACTATCCATACTTTCTATTTGGTGTTTAAAAGGAAAGCATCGTGAAGTTCCAGTAGCAAGGAATTTTCTGTCATCTATCACACCAAGATACAGCAGAAATGTAGCTAAAATGTTCATAGGGTCTATGCAGAGGAAGAGACGGGTCTATTTCAGGAAAAGTGCTTGCTGATTTTTTAGAAACATAGTGAAATCCCTGCCAAGTACAAGGTTGTTTATACTTTTGCTTTGGAAACAGAGAGGGAAAGTTCTTCCTTATTATTTGAATACATTAACTATATTTCAGTGTTCTGGTAGACTAAGTATTAAATATTCAAAAGGAAGTAATTCTGTTCGGTCTATTTCATTCTTTAAATGTAGCTTTCAAAAACTGACAAATACCTGGCTGGGTGTGGTGGCTCACGCCTGTAATCCCAGCACTTTGGGAGGCCGAGGCGGGTGTATCAGGAGGTCAGGAGATCGAGACCATCCTGGCTAACACGGTGAAGCCCCGTCTCTACTAAAAACGCAAAAATCTAGTCTGGTGTGGCGGTGGACACCTGTCGTCTCACCTACTCAAGAGGCTGAGGCAGGGGAATGGCATGAACCTGGGAGGCGGAGCTTGCACTGAGCCGAGATCACACCACTACACTCCAGCCTGGGTGACAGAGCAAGACTCCCTCTCAGAAAAGAAAAAGGAAAAAAAAAAAAGTGGCAAACACCCCATGTCTGCCCTGGCTCCAGCCATCTCCACGGAGTGGACAGAGCTTGGGAAAAGCTCACTGTGGAGGCCCAGAAGGCCGGGCCTGGCCTTTGCTCAGCAGATGAGCAAGAGGGTCAGCCACCCTAGGGAAGAAGCCCATATTTGCTATGTTACTGATGATATCCACATAAATTTCTATTTTGCCTCCCACACAGACCTGGGATCTATGTTTGAGCAAGCAGCTAGTGCCAACAGTCCCTCCATGCCATCATTTCCCTGACCTCCCCCAGAAGAGCCAGGCCAGGCAGCGTCCGCCCACGGGCACTGGGGCCCAGGAAGATCCTGGTCCTGCCCCTCTTCTCTCTCATCCCTGCAGCACCCTGGCTTGCTGTGGAAGCCCAGCAGTGCTGGCTGAACCCATGTTCACCTGGGGCATTCAGCAGAAGCCTCTGTGCAGAAATCAACTGGGAAGCAGGGCTGTGTGTGCTGGCAGGTCACTCGAATGGATTTGGAGAACTCAGTTTTCAACACAGGTGCCGCCACCAAGTCCCTCAAGCCTTTTGCGAGCCTAGAGCCACAGAGTCATTTGCGGCACTCTCACAATCTCTAACCACCCTGCACGGAGACCCTGTATATCCAAAGGACCATGAAATTTTCCGTGTAAACAAAGTTTGACATAATGAAATAAAGTGAAGTCACCACTCCTATTTTCCACTAATCCATTCATTCAAACAAGTATCTCTTGAGTATGTGCATCAAATACTGTGGAATTAGTATTCAGTCCATGCCTTCCAGAAATATACATCACAGAAGAAAAGGTACAGCTTGTACCTAACAGTGGTGAACAGGCAAGAAATGCACATCGCAGAAGGAACGGTATAGCTTGTAACTGTAACAGCGGTGAACAGGCAAGAAATAAACATCATAGAAGGAAAGGTAGAGCTTGTAATGAACCTCATAGAAGGAAAGGTGTAGCTTATAACTAACAGTGGTGAACAGGATAGAATTTCACAGGCTCATCAGGCGCCGCCAAGGAGGAAGCCATGATTCACATCCACCTGCAGTCGATAAATGTTTCCTGGATAAAGTACATTTTCTACATTGATATCTGCTCCTTATTGTTTAATCTTGCTCGATAGGGCATTAAATTACCACTTTATGTGCTGCTTATATAAAATACATCATTGTCAGGGGAGGTTATGAAATAATACTTCACACAAGCTTGGGCTGTGAATGGTGCGAGGCAATGGGATGATGTGTTCCCGTGTTCTCGAGATGCAGAAGGGGCAAGACCCTGCTTCCCTTCTCCTCCCCCACCGCCCTGTTCCCAGATGAGGGGCGGAGGCAAGGCCGCCGGGCACTCCTAGAGCTGGCTCCAGGGCCAGGACACCACGCCCAGACGCTCTGCACCCCATGAGAGAAATGCATCCTGGGGGACAATCACCAATGTACCTGGCAGTGGATTCTGAAAAATCAAATATCAGGTTCCCATGAGCCATACAGCTGGCTTACAGAAAGCACTGGCTGACTTGCTGGTTTAATGTTAAATGCATTTAAAATGTTAAGTGATCAAACCCCCCTCCCAGTGGGTGTGCGCGTTGAGCTGGCTGCAGCAGTGATGCACGTTCTTGCCTTTGGTTTTGCTTCAAGCAGAGCACCCCACACCCAGGAAGAGGCCAAAGGACGGCATCGAAGTCTAGGACAGATCTAAGGAGAGCTGCAGGCTGACTGCCTCATCTGCAAATAGTCTCTCATTTCAGAGAAAATCATTGAACAGAGTTCGTAACGTGATTTTTAAAAATTCATATTTCTAATTTCATCCCATTAGAACTTTTGAACCTCCGCCTCCCACCTAGAGAACGTCAGCTCAAGCTGATCACAGCGCAGTGCGATTTCCTATAAATAATGGGCACGCCTGCATCTCAGCTGAGATGTGAATGTCTGGAATGTGCCTGCCAGGCCCAGGAGAAACTGCAGCAAGTGTGGGGACACAAGCCGCTAAGGAATCTGATTTGGAGGGAACTGGAGGCAACTAAAACTAGTTCCACTGGTTTTTCTTGGTAAGGCTTGACCAGGCAAACTGTTATCACTGTTGCTAATTCATGGTAAATGGGATGGGGACTTAAAAGTAATTAGAGCAATTACAGAATTTGCTACTCAATTACAATGGCACAGATTCCTGAGAATGGAAGAACTGTTGCCCAGGAATAGAGTTCAAGAGGTCCTCCCCATGCTCCGAGAAACATGGCATTTCCACGCAACCCTGCTTTGGTCCCTGGCCACCACCCTCCTGATCTCGGCCATCTGATTGCATCACTCCCCACACCTGGAAACACCTGACCTCTTGTCACCCTCCCATCTCCCCTGCCTTCCTCCAGTCCGGGATATTCAGAGATGCCCACATACAGGACCAGGAAACCAGGGTTATCCCAAACCAGTGCCTGCATTCAAAGTCCTCCACGGCAGCACAATCACCAATGGCCAATACTCCCAGAACCTTCCACCTCAAAATGGGAGCACATCTGGATTGAAGTTGACAATTCTACATTCTCTTTGCCGTGTACACATGGAGGCATGTCAGATTCCACCTAAAGGTATCAGGTTCCACGCTGGCCAGGAGCCCAAACCTAGTCACTCTGCATGATCTCAATTCACCATCCACAGAGAAGCCTGCAGTTTTCCTCTGGTGCACGGTGTGGATGGTGGATGCATTTCCCGTGAAGACTCGGAGACAGAAGCCTGGCCAATGAGGCCAGTCACCCCAGCCACTGCAAGGCCCGGACGTGCCCCTCTGCTGTCTGCACACAGAACCCAAGTCTAGCAGTGCTGGCTCTGTGGTGGGATCCATCTGGGCCTGCAGAGGACCCAGGGCACAGGAACCGTGCAGCCTGGCTGCAGCCAGAGGCCTAAGGGATCCCCACGAGGCTCTCCAGCCTAGGTGCCCTCACCACACGCAGAGTCATGCAAGAGAATTGCCTGTTGAACTGGAAACGCTTCAATCTGCTCAGCCAACACAGAAAGACAACAGCCACCTACAGCTGCTGAGCCCCGAAACGTGGCCACTGGGCCTGAAGGGTTGAATCTGGAATTTAATCTGTGAAGTTCTTTTCAAATGTGTTTAGCTATGTAATCAAATCTTTATTCTAATTAAATTTAAAGGAGCCTCTGGCTATGGGCTCCCTTGTTGGGCATCACAGCTCCAGGGAGTAAGAATAGGAGGGAGAGGCCCAGAGCCTCCCTGCATTCTCCACGCTAATTCAACACGTCATCATAAGGAAAGGCACTCCAGCAGGGGAGGTGTACACGGGAAGAATTGGGTTGGCCCTGACAAGCATGACCCCCATGGCATCACAGCTGCCTCAGCCAACAGGCAAAAGACAATGATGCCCACCTGGACAGGCCACCGGATGTGATGATGACCCCCAAGCCCTAGTCCCAAAGCAGCCAGAGACCACCCACTGCTTGTCCCGGGTGAAACACAAGCCCTGGTACCACAGCAGCCAGAGACCACCCGCTGCTCATCCCAGGTGAAACAGGCAGAGCTACCCGAGCCCTCAAAAGCAGGAAGAATTAAGGACGCAAATCCCACGACACACGTGACACTCCTCTGAGACAGACACAGGCTTCGCTGTGAAAGTGCAGAGGACGGTGCAGTCCCTAGGCAGGCTGCTTCTTCCAACGATGGGGAAGAAACCAGATCCATTTCCTTGTAGGAGAATCATTTGTACCGTGATTAGACAGAAGACAGAAGGTGGCTGATGTTATCAAATCATCAAGCACCTCACAGCTGCTTCCCCAAGGAAGGCCTGGAAACTTGCAGCCACCAGCATAGGGGCCGCAGTGTTAATGGAGACATGGGTGACTAAGGTCTGGCTTCCTCAGGGAAGCTAAATTTGAACTTTCACCACTGAGGAATCGGTCATTTACAGTCACTCACCCTCAAGGCAGAAGAGGGCTCAAGACACTGCACCAGACTTCAACACTCAGGGTTAGGGTCTGGGTCAAATTCACAAGTTTTACAAAATGTATTTACTTGGGATGCCGGAAGAGATGTAGCTTCACACACCCCCCTCCACGGTTTGCTTAGCCCCTTCACCAGTGGATCTCACCAACAATGACACATCCACACCTCATCCATGGCAGCACAGAAAACCACGTGGAAGACAGCCACTCCCACCAAGCTTCCCGACTTTGGTGTTTAAAATCTGCATCATTGGGCCGGGTGCGGTGGCTCAAGCCTGTAATCCCAGCACTTTGGGAGGCCGAGACGGGCGGATCACAAGGTCAGGAGATCGAGACCATCCTGGCTAACCCGGTGAAACCCCGTCTCTACTAAAAAATACAAAAAACTAGCCGGGTGAGGTGGCGGGCGCCTGTGGTCCCAGCTACTCGGGAGGCTGAGGCAGGAGAATGGTGTAAACCCGGGAGGCGGAGCTTGCAGTGAGCTGAGATCCCGCCACTGCACTCCAGCCTGGGCGACAGAGCGAGACTCCGTCTCAAAAAAAATAAATAAAAATAAAACCTGCATCATTTAAAATCTGCATCTCATACATGAGATTACACTCCTCCGAACAACGACATTGCCACTGTCATTTCACCCAAAAGGGCTTTAGGAAATGACACGCGGTCCAGACGCAAGAGGTCGCCGGCCGCCTTACTCTAGCCTAATTCCTTTGTGCCTGTATGGAGGCTTCACAGATACAGCCCATTAATGACCGAATGAGAAGCTCAGGGCATAGATGAACTCAGTGCTGAATTTTTCCATTTATCACGCTTTTGTTTTGTCCAGAAGACAGCTGAGAGAGGCTGGGGCAGATCATCTCCTCCAGTGTAATGACTCCAGCCACTTCTCTTCACCCCGGGTCACCAGTCACACGCTTTTGAGAAACCTAAGCGGTTCTGTTCCCTTCACTCTGGGTTCCAAGCATTAAATTCCTGTTTTATCAATTAGATTATCAAGCAGTCGTTTGTAATCTGGACTGCAATCTGATATGAAATTTAAAGCTAATTTAGGTTGCAGTAATAGCTCCTATTTACATTATAGATAAGGCAGGAATGAAAACTTTAATCTGTTCATAGGACCAACTTTGTAAACAAACCAATTATTCAAGCAGTGATTGTCTACAGTTACATGCAAATTACTTTGCTCATAAAAGATTTTCCAGTAGGAATTTTTAAATCCACGGTCTGTCTTTCCTGAGCCTGTCTCTGCACCTTCCCCTGAGTGCACAGCAGGACTTCTCAGGGCATCCCATCAGCAGGCCCACTGAAGAGAATAAGCCCGCAGCCCCCAGCCCAGGAATCAAGTCTGAGCCCCAGCAGCCCCTCGTCCACCCGGGGCTTCCTCACCAGCACAGCACCCAGAGGTCTTCCAGGTTTAATGCCACGTGTGTGTGGAAAGTAGAGTGCTGGAAAGACCACAGCGGACATTCTACAAATGCAAATTCCCTCCTGGAACATCCCAGCAACCCTCTGTACCTTCCCCAAAGTACCCATGCCAGGCAGGTGTAGAGTCTAATGGGGTGCCTAGGAATCAGCATTTAACACGATTCTGATGAATAAAAAAGTTTGAGAGGTCAGTCAGCAAGAGGCTGCCGTGGCCTCCACTCATTTGCAGGCTCTGAAGAGACACAGATTCAGGTAACAGACCAGACAGGACAGGACAAGGATGGGGAGGCGGAGGGCAAATTCCATGGACCACCAACCCCCCCGCCATCCCCACTGAGACTCCGTGATTTAAGGAGAGGCAAAGCCAGGGAGAAAAGATGCCCGCACAACATGAGGGACTGAGATTTCACCTAAAGCACGCAGCATGTGGCTGAGGGCCAAGGTTGGGCAAGCCAGGAGCACAGAACGGGGTTCACAGGCCAAGAGGTGCCCCCCACACCCAGACCCCGTGCAGACCTCCCAAGCACTGCCTGTGTCTCCTGCCTGGTTTATTTCCTTCCCCCTTCTACTGTGTTGGTTTCTCAGCCGCCACCCACCACCACACACCCCTCTCTACAAGCTTGGTGGACTCAAAAGAGGGGGGGTAAGATCTGGGCTCTGGGGCCAACGTCCTGCCTGAGCCATTAGTTCCAACCCACCTAGCTGTGATGTGAGCCCCCGAGATTTCTCAAATGTGACATGGGAAGGTAACTGAACCCACTCACCAGGACGGCTGTGCAGACTGAGATTACATATAGCCACACCTCGGCGTCCAGCACACGTGGGACCCCAGCCGTGTTACCCCTGAGGGGAATCCCTCTATGCCCCTTCTGCTACCAGAGCCAACTCCCAGCAGCAGCTGTGGAGGGTGCATCCTCTATTCCCACTCCACTCACCTCCAATGGTTCCACCCAGTGACCTGCCACGCAGCAGCCACCAGCAAATCCGGCCCCACTGGATACGAGACCACCACCCACCCTCACTTTGGGGCGTCTTCCACTTGCAGTTCCGAAGCAGGCTGAGAAACCGCCCTCAAGGGCAGTCACCTGTTCCTTATTGCACGTAATGACCTGCCACGCAGGACCACCCGCAAACCCAGCTCCATCATCATCCAGGCTCCTGTGGATAACCGAACTCCCACCCCCCGACCTTGGGGCATCTTCCACTTGCGGTTCTGAAGGGGGCCGAGAAACCGCTCTCAAGGGCACTAACCTGTTCTTATTGCACGTAATGGCCTGCCAAGCAGGGCCACCAGCAAACACGGTCCACCGTCCAGGTTCTGGTGGGTAACTGCCTCCCACCCCGCTTCCTCCTGGGGTGTCTGGGAGGCTCAAACTGCCCTCCAAGGGCACTCATCTGTTCCTTATTGCACTAATGCCTCATTTACAGAAATCCACTTTGACTTCCAGCACTGCAGGTGTGACAATTTAGGAATCCTGTTGCAAGCTCCAAGAACTTGAGGTCACGTCCACCTCACCAGCATCCCAGAGACTCAGCACTGTCCCACTGTGTTAAAAATTCCAAAATACTCCTTCAAAATGCTACTGGCATTTGGTTTGCACATAAAATGCTAAAAACCTTCAAGTGAAACAAATATCTTCAACAGTTTGATATAATGATATGTGATTTACACATCTGCCTAATTGTAAAGCCTCATGCATTTATAACATTTTATTTATGGTCAAATGGTTCATTAATATAAATTACGAGACTCTCCAATAAACAGGTTTTTTTCTGGCATTAGATGACCAAAGGAAAACCAGGTTCTGGCTGGCTTGCGGGCCTATAGAGGCAGACATATCTGCTGACACAACCAACCTCCTTCCCACTGATGTGGCCTCATCCCAGGCCCCTCACCCGGAGGCCCACAGGCCCCTGGAGGAGCAAGCTGACCTGCTCACATTTCTCAACTGCACAGCTGTTGCTCACACTGCAGATCGAGTTCAAGGCACGAGCAGGCCACCACACTAAAAATACCACGCAGCGTCCACGCCAGGTGATAGTGGTTTTCACTCCATCTCAAAGCCCCATATTTGAGTTTACAGCCATGACTACTAAATGGATTTTTAGACCCTCAAGACATACTTTGTTTGCTTTTATGCAACAAAGTTAAAAGACTATCCCTCAGACATAGGCTCTGAAACTGTGGAATAATTATTTGGGAACAGAGCCTCTGCCAGATCAGGATTAGCACTTGAGACAACACCCCGTGACCTCGGTCCACACAAACCCATCCAGACCAGAGGCCTCTCGCACTGCAATTTCTGTGGATTCCTGTAAATGAGGTATTAGTGCAATAAGGAACAGATGAGTGCCCTTGAAGGGCAGTTTCTGAGCCTCCCAACCACACGGCCACATTAAGGCTGAAGCCGCGCCACCTCCAGAAACACTGTCCCTCACCGAGGTGTGCCTGGCTTCTTTTTCCAGAACTTAACAAAACCTGAAAGGACAGGTCTGTGTAGAAAAAAACAAGCTACTTGCCATTCCTCTTCCCAGCTCAGGCTGTAGGAAGCTCATTTCAGCCCTCACCGTGTTCTGACTGTGGCTTGGTTCCCATAAGAAATAAAGTCAGAATTCTAGTCCCTGTCTCTTGGGCGGTGTGGCAGGCATACATACCTTCAGTTACATGAGAAAAGGCGTGGCGAGCCGCCTTCCTTCAGTAAAACCACAGTTCTCAGAACCCTGATGCCATCCCCCTCACGCCACTGTGAACACCTGGACAGAGCACATTTCAATGCGTGCACCTTTGTGGGCTAGTTTTCTATTTCTCCACTAAATCACCCCAAATTTAGCGCCCTAAACACTGACTTATTTTCTCACCTTTCTGGAAGCTGCAGTCCAAAACAGGTCCCACCAGCTAATGTCGAGGTGTCGGCAGGGCTGGCTCTGGGGAAGCGACCGTCTCCTTGCCCCCCGCAGCCTCTAGAGGCTTCTGCATCCCCTGGTCCACATGGCACCTACTGTCTTCGGGACCCACAGCGGCCCTAACGGCCCCCCCAACAGGAAGACGCACAACGTCAAGAGCCTGGACTCTAGCGCTAGGACCAAACCTCCCCACCCTTCCAGCTCTTCACAAACTCCCGTGTGAACTAATATAGATTCCACTTTAACTAGTGTCACCTGTGTAAGGGGTACGTGCCCAGCTGTGAACTGGTTAACCTCGCCCACACAGACCCGGGGAATAAACTCACAGGCCATGGACCACTCCACAAGCAATAAGCGACCACCTGCTTGGCGACCTCCATGGCCCAGCAGAGCACTCCGGTGCCTCCCCGTGGACTCAGAGTCTGCACCACCAGAGGGCACTGGATTAAAAAAGACCATCCCCATGTCGGGAAGCACCCACCCGCGGTTGGGTTCCCGGCACTTTAAGTAGCCCAGATGGACAAGCCACGCCCCGTGCTACTCCATCACAAGAATAACGGCTGCACCTGGCGAGTGCACGGGTGGCCACCACTCAGTTCAGCTGGCCATGTTAAGCACATCACCACCGTGACGTCAAATCAAACTCATCTGCTGGCACAGTCCAGGCATCGGCCCCCAAGAACATTCTGGAGCACAATTCAGAGTAGTGATTGCGATCAGGGCCACACGTGGCTAAATGTATTTACAGGAGGACGCCACAGCCGATCTGGCTGGACTGAGAGCATTTCCCACTGTACATTCTTACAACACCATTTTATTTGCACTTTACTAAACTTTTATGGCTTTTTTCTGCCTATCTACTTGATGGGAGTGTTTCTTGTTCTTATGACTGCAGTGATACTTCAGGCTACAACTATCAATGTGTAAAATTAGTTTGGAAGGCGCCTTATCATTAAACATTTCACAAGCAAGCAGTCAGAGGCACCTAACCCGGAGGCCTGTTTTCTTCTCTGAGCCAAACCTACCTTGGACTCAAAGAAAACGGCACACGGAGAGGGACTGGATCTCCAGCGCCCATTCCTAAGGAGCCTCCTGGGGAGCAGATATGGAGGGAGAAGCCCTGGGCTATGGCACCGCCGTACTAAAGAAAAATCTATTTGGGTAAATGTAAGCGCCAGACTTAAGAGATTAAGCAAGCCATGAAAAGAAACCACTAACCACAGCTTCTCCAAAACAGAACTAAACTCCCTTTAGTTTGAATTGGAAAAGCAGAAGTGATGATCAGGATACAAAAAAAAATGACAAAGTATCTGAACACAGGAGAATAATCAAGGGCCACTGTCTCTTCCTGTGTCAGTGGGAGCCTCGCATCTAAGCTGGATTTAGAAGGTTGCTACTTTGAACTGAAAGGTATCCCCAACCCTAGTTTGTAAGCAAGTGGAGCAGAATGCTTCAATTATTTCAAGGTTTAGCGGTGAAGCTCTGCAACTCTCACAACCATTTTAATTGGTGTGAATTTTAAAGTGACTCAATCTGTTGGCTGGAGTATCTAATGGCTTAACCATGGGATCGTGTTGGAAAATTATTCCAATTGCTTTTGTTTTTTCTACTGAAGATGCATTTGAACGTTCTTGTAGTTTGCAGTTGGCTGGTTCTGATGTTTGGTCCTGAGGATGCCCAAGTACCCGTAGAGGAAGAATCTGAAACCTCAAGACACTCGAGTGCTGTCTGGGGAGATGGAGACCCCAACCCGAGGGCCACTGACGGACTCAGCACGGGCGCAGGGCTGCCCGACGCAACAGGCGTCGCTTACAAAACAACATAAGCACACATCCCCAGGTGTGCACACACGCTCTGTACATGCTCACGTCTGTCCATGCCAACACCAGTACACACCCCCAGGTGTGCACACAGGCTCTGTACACATCTGTCCCCGCCAACACCAGCACACGCCCCCAGGGGTGCACACACACTCTGTACACGCTCATGTCTGTCCATGACAACAACAGCACACACCCCCAAGGTGTGCACACATGCTCTGTACATATCTGTCCCTGCCAATGCCAGCACACATTCTGTACGTGCTCACATCTATCCCTGCCAATGCCAGCACACATCCCCAAGGTGTGCACACATGCTCTGTACACACTCACATCCCTCCCTGCCAATATAAGCACCACACCCCCAGGGGTGCACACATGCTCTGCACATACTCACATCTGTTCCTGCCATCTGAGTCAAACAGTCACAGAGAGGCAGAGGAGGAGGAAGGACGCAATGGGCACTGAGGTCCTGGGCTGGCTCCCCTCCCTACGTCGGGAGAGACCCCTCATGTGATCCTGCCGTCACTCACCCCTCCACCTCCATCCTCCATCCTCCCACAGGGATCAGGAGGACGCCCACTGCACAGAGCTGTGATGAGCATGAACAGAAGACGGCAGGAGCTCACGCCAAGGTGCTGAGCACGGGGCCTACGGAGTGCTTCTTTCTGCTGTGGCTGACATCGTCAAACAAGAGGCTGACACGGCTTCCAGAGAGAATGTCACTCGCTGAGAAACTGAAACGTGTGACCTAGGAGCCTGTGAAGGTCTAAGAACAAACCAACAAACCAAATGGTTTTGTTTGGTTTTCAAACACCATAGCCTGTTTTTTCTTTTTTTTAATGCTCTACCTTGGGTATCATTTAGTTTAATTTCGAAGTAAGTCCAATAAATACACAAAATCACAGGACTGAGCATGGCGCATTGTTTCACTTCATGTCCTCCAGCCTTTAGGACACATTAAGGAAAGACACGATTCCAGGATTCCCATTAGAAAGGCTGCCCTGAGGCACCTGCTGGGGCAGCCAAATTGCAGTTGTTGATGCTGCCCCCAAGCTGCTTGGATGAAGCAGAAGATTCCGGAGGTCTCTTCTCTTCTGTGCCTCACCCAGGAGAGAAGGTGGGGGGAGAAAGGTGAGAGAAGACAGGAAGAACGAGGGGGAGGGGGGGAGAGAGGGAGAGGGAGGGAGAGAGGAGGGGGGAGGGAGGAGGGGGGAGGGAGGAGGGGCATGTTCCATCCACCAAGGCAGCTGCACTGCAGAGAGAATGGAGGGTGTGTTGCCTCTCAGGACAGCAAGTTCAAGCTGTTTATAATTGTTAGTATAAGCAGTGACCAGTTGAGGACAGGGCTGTAATTGGAGTTGACAACATTTTATTTTCATAGTTGATACTGGGGACCCGGACCTAAAGCACCGTGCCTTGCTCTTTCGCCAGATAGGCCAATGCCTCTCTATACTTGAGTCGATTTGACTAAATACCCGATACTGACTAGGAATTATGGCGGGTAGGATACTCCTTACCACAGTGATGTCCAACTCACGTTCTCAATGCAGTTTGTTCAGGGACTGGCTTCTGACTCTGGGTGGGAATGTTAAGCTCAGTCCAGTTCAATTCAATAAGCATTTATCAAGAAATTGCTGACCAAGAGCTGTGTTAACACTGGCTATGGGGTGATGGGGATGGATACGAAGATGTGGAATCAGAACTTGACAAGCTCAAATGCTCTCATTTAATTCCCTAATGCAACTACCTAGCTTCAACCTGATGGCTGTAATGTCTAAATTCACTTTTTCTTCATTCCAGTTCTACATAACAAAGCATCAATAATCACAGAGGAATGATTCCGTGTTGGACTATTCAGTGGACAGAGAAGAGCATTCTGATTGGCGTGAAACCCTGTCTCCGTTCCCAGGGAGCCCGTGAGGTGGCTGCACGGAGCACACGCGTGAAGATTCAGGAGCAGGAGCGTCAGGTGATGGGAGGGGCACGGAGGCAGCACCAGACAGATGCCTGCCGAGAGGCCGCTGCAGCCGGGCTGGCCGGGAAGGTCACGGGATCGGGCACAGGCGTCTCCCTCCAGCCACACTTGGTTTTCATGAGGACGCGTGCAGGGAAGGGGATGACACCGAAATGCTCTGGCGCTGAGGGGAGGAGGGGAGGGACTCAGGGCTGAGGGCTGGCCACCACCCCTTGCGTCCCTGCCCCTATGAACGCTACCAAAATCCGCCCCAATGGGGAGAAGTGCGGTGGGTGAAACAGGTGGACAGACTTGGCTTCCATGGAATTCACAGATTCCAGTCATTAAAATTCCCTTCTGAGTTTTCATCTGGAAAACTTTGCAAATGTACTTAGGGACAAGAGGCAGAAGATGAAGCCAACACAGTTGGGCTCAAACCGCCGCCCTTCTCCTTCTCTCTGCACCCAGCACCCGCCCTGAGCCCCTGAGTGCAAGGACCCAGAGCTGCCCAGCTCAAGGGCGCAGCCCCTGACCAGAGGAGGCCAAAGTAGGGTGTTGTTACTGAGGAAAAAGGAAAAGGCTGGCATCTTCTTGGCAACCCCATGACATCCAGCCACTGGTTCTCACCACCACAGAGATGTCCATCCAGGGCAGATAGTGTCTTCAACCAAGCACCACTGACCCAGAAGTACAGTAATTAGTACACTTTCACCAGAATCACCCACTCCTTCACCTTTACACCCAAGAAAAACATGTTTGCCAGGCAAATTAGATGTCCAGGAGGTGTAAGGAAACCCCAAGCCTGCTTTAAGCCTCAGACTTTTGAGACCGTTGAGGGCGGTGCACACAAGAGCAAGGCTGCACCCGAAAGCTCTGCTCCTGCCGGACGTCACGGACAGACTGCACGGTTCAGCCACATGGACCCTTCCAGGACTTCATGAGAGGGACCTCCGTGGTACATCAGTGATGTGCACTTCGTTCAGCCTCGAACAGACCACGCCCTCGTTACAGGGTCGGTGGTCCACCTCCTGCCATCATCCCCCCACCTCACCGAGGGTCTGTGTCTGCATCTGAAATAACTTTGCTGTTTTACCCGGATACCAAAATGCAACATCGTGATGTTTAAAGGTCTTTAAATATCAACACTCTGGGTGCAGTCCTTGTCACTTTAATGTGGTCACTCGATGCAGGCCTCACTCACAACTCTGAGGTAGCTCATACCTTTCCTACCTAACCAAGGAAGAAACGGAGACATGGAAGGTGCAGCTCTTAAGGAACAGATTAGGATTCAAACCAGTGATCTTCGTCACATGCTGAGCTACCTCTCAGGCTGAGATAACGTTCAAAATTAACCAGGTAGAACAGCGTTCCATAAATCATCCAGAAATGGTCCTTGTGGATGGGCTTGTGGTTATTCCCTGAAGAACAAGACCATTCGCCCAAAAATCCACCTGTGTCACACTCAAATGTTTACATATCCAATTATTTTTAAAATAACCCAATCAAGCATGTTCACAGCCATTTAGAGCCATATAGATTGTCTGCTTTGCTGACAATCAACCCAAGAACTCTGTCGGCAAAGGGCACGGTGCCAGGTCCAGAGAAGGTGGGACAGAGACATAAGCAGGAACCACTCCGTCCCTAGGAGCCTCACTCTGATGGGTCAGTGAAGACATGGCGCAGACGGCGGGGCACAGGCAGACGGCAGGCCAGGAGAAGGGTCTGCGCTGCCAGGAGGCAGTGCTTTGAGCTCTAATGGATGGAACACTGCTAACCAGTGAAGGTGGAGAGAGGGCACCCGTCTGAGAGGATGAAGGGGCAGCAAAGCACAGCTGGCCTCGGGGAACCAGGAGCCACAGGGACATCAGGCTGGGTGCTGCTGTCTGCTGGCCACCGGCTGGGGAACTGTACTGGGCCTGGAGGGACATCCCTGACACTCCCCACCGGATGCCGGGGGCACCCCCAGCCCCAGGTGAGAACCACAGATCCCATGGCGAATGAGGCCAGCCTGTGGGAAGTGGGGCTGGGACAGCTCTGCACAGCTTAATAGGAAAGTTGCGTTCTATTTTGTGGAGTTTTGGTCACGCCAATGGCTGGTCAGGGCTGTCCGTCAGGAAGTGATTTGAGGACAGACTAGAGAAGGCGCTGCCAAGGCCAGAGGGGCATTCGCTGCCTGGGTCCAAGGAAAAGGAAATAAAGGCTGGCGATATGACAGTGTGGGGGAGCACAGAGGGAAGGAACTGATGGAGACACAGGACTGGCTCCGCACAGGGCCACGAGCAGCTACCCGGAGGTCGTCCTATTAATTATCCTCAGGGCCCCAAGAGGCGGCTGTGAGGATCTCTCTCCTGAGGACAGAACTGCTCCAGAGCCACACAGCGAGGATCCACAGAACCAAGATCTGGGCCGGCTCCAAAGCGGGCGATCTTGACCCCTCACCCGTGGTCCTGAGGCAGGGATCAGAGCGCCCTGGACACACAGAATCTCCCAGGAACTGCAGAAAGGGGAAGCAGACGCCCCGGACCAGCGGCAGGACTCAGGGTTTCTGCCCTCCAGGACACACTGGGACAAGCCACTGCACAGGTGGACACACGGTGCTTTAACCCGCGCTGGGGAAAGGAGCCCTAGCTCTCAGGGTAGAGATCGCAGCTCGATCGGGCCGGCCTCCCTGCTGGGCACAGCCTGAGCCACATGACCAAGGCCAGAGAGGATTAGCAAGGTACACCTGGCCCAGCTTCCGGCAGCCCCCGACAAGGCCACTATCCTCACTGGAACAGCCCGGTCCATCACCAAGCCCCACCCTCTTTTGCCAGCCCTGCCCCCACAAGGCCCCCCCTCTCGCATGCAAGTCCCGCCCCCAAGGCGCAGCTTGCCTGCAGCCCCGCCCCACTGGCTCCAACCCATCGCCTGCAAGCCCCATCCCCAAGACCCAGCTCACCTGCATCCCCGCCTACTAGGCTACACTCCTCACCTGCAAAGAGCCACCCCTCACTAAGCTCCTCCCATCACTTGCACAGCCCCGCGCAACATAGCAGGCCCTTCCAGGAGCCCCTCTTTTCACCTGCGCAGCCCCGCCCTTCACCAGGCCCCACGTCATCTGCATAGACACGACTCTCGCCACGCCCCACTTCTCCCCTGCCCACTTCCCCCTCCTATCAACTGTCCGCATCCTGCTGCTGGCCGCACCCCGCCCCTTTCGGCAAGCCGGCCGCGCCCCTTTTACCCGTCAGCACGCTTCTCACCTTGCCCGCCTCCTTCGGCATGTCGGCGGCACCCCTCCCGCCCATCTCCCTCTGCACCGCCCTCCCGCCCGTCCCAGAGCAGTGGAGGCCCGCCCTTTTCATCTACAGCCTATCGCAGAGGCCGTTGCCGTTCGCGCTGACCAATAGGAGTGGTGGCCGTCACGGCAAGCCCCGCCCCGCGCCCTACGTCGGGTTAAGTGGGGGTCCCCCGCCAGCCCGGTGCTGATCATAGGCCATGTGGCACTGTGGCGTGCGTGGGGCTGTGTGCGCTGAGGCTGCTGAGTGGCGGGTGACACGCTGCGGTCCGCGGCTAGAAGTGCTCGGGGTGCTGGCTCCCGGGAGAGGAAGGTCCAGGGCGGGCCGGGGACGTAGGGGTCCGCGTCCCTGCGCCCAGGCCTGGCAGCTCCCCGCACTGTGGGCCCCCCGCACCCCGAGCCCCTGCCAGGGCCTTCCTTGGGCTCCCGCATCCGAGGCTCTGAGGCCGGAGGACCCCGGAGCTCCTGCGCCTCCCTGGGCTGGGGGCCGGGCCTGCCCGTGGCGCTCCCGGCAGCGCCCTCCATTGGCTTGGGCTTTAATGGGGGTAGTAAATGGGGCCGGCAGTTGTGGTTCTCGCTGATGGCTTTGCTCCTAGTTCATTGTTGTTGGAGGCCGAGTCCTTAAGAGACCCGAGGCGCCCACAGCCCGCTCTTAAAGTCCGGCTGTGTTCAGAGAACTGAAGCCTACCGGAATTTAACTGTTTCGGTTTTTTAATGACTCAATTTATGGGGAAAAAAATGACGAAGCGGTTTAGTGTTCATGGTAATCCACCTGCCCGTATTTAATGTAACAGTTCAGCGCTGCCGGCCCAGGCCGTGGGGAGACACGGGGCGTCCCTGGCGTGAGTTTGGCAGCAGGTTACTGGTAAGTTCGGGGGAGACCCTGGCCTTACCGCTCAGGGGTTTCCTATCATGTCCTTGCTGATAAGTAACTTCTTAAAATGCTTCTCTGTCCCATAATTCTGAAATTTGCTAAATCAGTAAGCAAATGTTGACTATAGCATATCTTCATAATGTTGACAGTGACTGAATAGGTGTTTTTTTTTCCCTGTACATATCTTTAAAATATTTTGGTGGGATATATTAATGTAGAAAAGCCCATAAGACATATAGTACAATTTGTGAGAATAATAGTTTTTGTTTTTTTTTTTTTTTTTAAAGAGACGGGATCTTGCTCTGTTGCCCAGGCTGGTTTTGAACTCCTGGGCTCAAGTGATCCCCCTCCTCAGCCTCTCACACTGCTGGGCTTACAGGTGTAAGGCAACTCATCCAGGTGAGAATTATTAGAGAATAAGTAGGTTGGGCGCAGTGGCTCACAATGGTAACCCTCACACTGGTAACCGCAGCATGTTGAGAGGCCAAGGTGGGCGGACCACTTGAGGTCAGGAATTTAAGACCAGCCTGGCCAACATGGTGAAACCGCGTCCCTACTACAAATAAAAAATTAGCTGGGCGTGGTGGTGAGCACTTGTCGTCCCAGCCACTCAGGAGGCTGAAGCAGGAGAATTGCTTGAACCCAGGAGGTGGAGGTTGCAGTGAGCCGAGATTGCACCACTGCACTCTAGCCTGGGCAACAGAGCGAGACTCTTGTCTCCAAAAAAAAAAAAAAAGTGTCCCCATGACCAAGCTGAAGATTTCCCCTAACTGCTCATAACCCTCTCTCTCCCTCTTAGATTATCACTGTCATGACATGGAGAAATGTCCTTGCTTCTTAAAAATATTTTACCATCTGAAAATAGAAAATTGTTTTGAACCTTTCTGGGAAAAGTTCACGTACCTTTTATTAAAACACTAGTTTTTATAATCTCGCTACCATGTGGCTTTCCTCGAGGATGAAATTTCTAACGTCCTTCAACTAGAGAGGGGTAAAAATTATTCTAGAACATTAATTGCCCACTCCTCTCATCCCTTCTCAGAAACTAACTGAATTCCAGTGGGTGCCTGGCAAACCCAAACGCGGTTTCCGTTCAGGATGCTGGTCCTACCTGTGAAGGCGTTCATGAACGTGGAGAGGGACCGGTTCAACATTTTGAAGAAAGGGTCTCTGCACGGATATTTCCGAGACCCACAAAGGACGGTATGCTCAAGAATGTGAGGAACACCGGTACTGTCCATGGGAGTGGTGCGGAACTGCATGCTAGGGAAGAAGGAATGGCATGCTAGGGAAGGGGAGGAACAGGACGCTATGGAAGGAGAATGACTAGAATGCAAAATGTTCATCTTAGTGCTGCAGACACAGTTCCCAGATTCATCATCACCTCAGGCTACTGGAAATCATCATTCTGACACCACAATCCTCCAACACAGGGTTTCTGATTCAGACTATAAAATTATATTTTGATGAGATTGTAAGTCCTTGTAAGCTTTTCCTTATTTTTCAAGATGCTCTGTCAATAAAAATACTAGTGTGATGGTATTTTAAACCACGTAATGTACAGTCAGTGCTTTACATCAAGCTTGTCTAACCCACAGCCTGCAGTCCGCATGCTCAGGACGACCTGGAATGCAGCCCAACACAATCCCTACACTTTCTTAAAACATTGAGGTCCTTTATTTATAATTTTAACTCATCAACTGTCCTTAGTGTTGGTGTATTTTATGTGTGGCCTAAGACAGTTGCTCTTCCATTGTGGCACAGGGAAGCCAAAAGATTGGACATCCCTGATTTAAATAAAACATTCAAGACCATGTTCTTACAATGCACCACGTACCTGAACAGATTATTCGTGTCTTCTCTGGCCAGGTGTAAATACTTGGCTCCTGTGTCATCGTGGCTGAGCTTCACTGCCGTCGGGAACAGATGTCACCTGAGTTAACCAGAAAAACACAACCAGTTAAACTTAGACAAAATGGCCTTTGAAATGGTGATCTTCGACACACTGAGAAAACTGGCTTTTCTGCCTGAATTTAGATGATGCCGGGAACCCACTATTTCAGAGCTGGAGAGAACAGAACCATCCTGTCCAAGTCCCTTATCCTACAAACAAGGAAAGAAAGACCTAAAAAAGGCAGATGAGAATGTGTGTATATATATATTTTTTGAGTGCTTATTACTGGCTAGGTATTTTCTATTTTTTTAATTTTTAATTTTTTTTGGACTAGGCATTTTCTAATCATGTCACATATACTCTGTGAGGGAGGTATTCTCATCCTCATTTACAGATGAAACAACTGAGGCTCAGGGTGATGACATAAGCTGCCCAAATCACAGAGCCAGGATTCACCCTGGTGTCTGCCCTTCCCACGGTACTATGCTGCACCTAAGTAACACAGCACCCTTTCCAACATCTGCTGAGTGCCCCCTGCTTTTGTGTACTGCACCTCAGTAACACAGCTCCCCTTCCAACATCGGCCGTGTGTCTCCTGTTTCTGTGCATATAATCTCCTGTTGTACGCAGAACGGGCCTGCAGGGAGGGGAAATGCTGGAGTGGGCTAGCTGGCGACAGCGGGGAGAGGCTCCAGGATCAGTCTTTGCTTCTCCTAGTGTGGGATGGATCCTCGATGGTAGCTGGAAGCACAAAGCTGGGGCTTCCAGAACAGCTGGAGGGGCTGGGAGGATAGAAATGCCCCCCAAAAAGATGAAAGACTCCCCACTCCTGAGCGGGGTGGAAGGTCTTCTCCTACTCTAGGTAAGCTGCCTGGTAAGTGTCCATACTTCTCGGTATGAAAGAAACTGTCTTCTCTTTCACTCGTGCCAGCCGGCCCTCTCCCTCAATCACATACCACCTCCCTGTGATCACCACACCACTTGCCACCCCCTCTGTCCAGGTGCCATGAGTCACCTGACCAAGTGCACACAGCAAGTAGCTGGCAGAGGTGAGACCTCAGGTCTCCTCAGCCCAATCTAGGGAGCCTGCCATCCAACAGTCATGCATAAGCAGCCCACTACGACCTACATCATTTACCGCTGTTAAATTACTTGTTTCCAAGCTTACCGTGCTTTGTAACAGATGATCAATGCATTTAAAATCAGCAGATACAGTGAGATGTCTGCTTTCTAATAATACATAGCTTTAATAATAATAGCGTTCATGGTAGCTATTTCTCAAACAAGAAACATGACTTATCGTAAGTTTCTATGGCTGGACACAGTGGCTCACACCTTTAATCCCAGCACTTTGGAAGGCCAAGGTGATACGGTTTGGCTACGTCCCCACCCAAATCTCATCTTGAATTGTAGTTCCCATAATCCCCACATGTTGTGGGAGGGACCTGGTAGGAGTAATTGATCATGAGAGTGGTTCCCCTATATTATTCTCATGACAGTGAGTACGCTCTCACGAGATCTGACGGTTTTATAAGAGGCTTCCCCCTTCACTTGTCATTGTCTTCCCTGCCACCCTGTGAAGAGGTGCCTTCCACCACGATTGTTTCCTGAGGCCTCCCCAGCCATGCAGAACTGAGAGTCAATTAAACCTCTTTACTTTTTAGCTCATTCTTTATAAATTACCCAGTCTTGGGTATTTCTTCATAGCAATGTGAGATTAGACTAATACACAAGACAAGAGGATTGCTTGAACCCAGGAGTTTGAGACCAGCCTAGACAACAAAGCAAGTTTCCACCTCCACACACACACACACACACACACACACACACACACACACACACACAGTGAGCCAGGCGTGGGGGCACCTTGTCCCAGTTACTTGGGAGACTGAAGTGAGAGGATCGATTGAGCCCAGGAGTTTGAGGCTGCAGTGAGCCAAGATCATGCCACTGCACTCCAGCCTGGGCGACAGGGTGAGTCCCAGTCTCAAAAATAAGTACATTTCTATAAAATTTGAAAAATAGAAGAATCTATCACTCTGGGTGAGGCCCTTATTAATAGTAACCAGTACTATAAACCCAGGTGTCTTTGCCCGGCCTTTGCAGGATTTCACAAATGCTCTGAGTCTGTTGTCAGGACTCCCATGCCTGGACCTTGCCTGGGACCCCCTAGTCACTGCCCTGGCTCCCTTGCTTTCTCACACCACCCTCTCCAGGATCTCTTCCCTCTCCCCCCAGCAGCAGCAGCTCCCGCCCTTGTCCTTGGCCCTCTGCATGGCGTCCACCATGTGCCTCCAGTCACAGCCACATCAGTCTTTCTAGACGGTAAGTTGTGTCTTTTAAATTTGCTGTAACATCAAGCATAGCACAGAGCCAACAGGTGGCCAAATATGTGAAGTGTTGTCATTTTTAGTTACTATGCTAAAAAAAAAGGAAAAGATTTAAGCAAATAACAAAACAAAAAACAAATGAATCTATTTTGATATAAACCCAAGTAAGTATAAGTCCACAATTTCTTCTTTATAATTTTGAAACCCAAAAGGCTCAGAAAACTGATTCTGCAGAAGTTTAGAGCAAACTATTTGATGGCAAAACCTGACTGAACAGATCAGGGCACTGAGTCTTCGTGCTCACACTCAGCAAATCATCAGGTTTGGCTGCAGAAACCCTGGCGTGTCTGATGACAGAGACCCAGCTGGAAGTGCTACTCTCTCAAATCTGACAAGAATCAGGCTTCGCGACATTCCAGGAAGGGATCGGGGGTCATTTCTCTCACAAGCTCTGTTCAGCCGAGTAGCCATCATGCAACAGGAGCTGGGTCAGGACCTTGGGACACGAGGACAAGGCTAGTCTCCACCCTGAAGGGCCCATACCTATGCCAGAAGCCACAACTGCAATGTATGTGGATTTATAAGGAGGTGCCGAGAAGGACCCGTACCTGGTTGACAGTGAATCCGTGGATCTTGTCTCCTAGTTGATACTGTAGAGCCCTCTCACAAGCCCGGTTACTGTTCCATCGCCACGCTCTGCGGTGTGCGTGTCTAGATTAAAAGTCATCTAAGTTAGATGAGTTGCACGAAAATTTTCTGGCTAACATTATTCAGCCACATAGTGAAAATACTCTCATGTGATAAAGATGATTAATTAGAAAAAAATTAAATACTGCATCTTCCAAAATCTTGCACATTCCAGAAAACTAATTTCTGGTAAGGTCCTTCCCATTTTAATGACCTTTTATCTTAACTAAAACTTCGGTGTTGGAAACCTTTTCTTTATACATGTTCAAAAATAACTATAATACAATTATGGTTTAAATTCCCCTTAAGAAACTCTTAAACAAAAGGGCTTCTTTTCCTCACAGAATCCTCACAAGCCTTCAAAATATTGGAAGAAATTCACACTATAGTTAAATCCCATTACATGCCTAACGAATTGGTGAAAACGTAAAAAGCCTAATATTACCAGGAGCTCTCATACACTGCTACAGGGAGTACAAAGTGGAACTTTGGAAAACACTTGGCATTCTTTAGAAAGCTGAAGAGGCAGGGCGTGGTGGCTCACACCTGTAATCCCAGCACTTTGGGAAGCTGAGGTGGGTGGATCACCTGAGGTCAAGAGTTCGAGACCAGCCTGGCCAATATGGTGAAACCCAGTCTCTACTAAAAATACAAAAATTAGCCAGGCATGGTGGTGGGTGCCTATAGTCCCAGATACTTGGGAGGCTGAGGCAGGAGAATCATTGAACCTGGGAAGCGGAGGTTGCAGTGGGCCAAGGACACACCACTACACTCCAGCCTGGGCGTCAAAAAAAAAAAAAAATCTGAATACTGGAAATCCGTTCACCTCTTGGTCTATATCCTCCACACCTTACACTGCTGCCCCAGCACTCATGGACAAGATTGTCAGCACCAACTCTGACAGTCCCAAACTCAACTCACCTGGAGGTGTAACAGCGACTGGATAAACTGCGGACTAATCATTCAATTAAAAAAAAAAAAAAAAACTTACCAATAAAAGGGCCTACAACTGCATGTAACAAAGATGCGGTCACATAATGTTAAACAAAAGATACACACGATACAGTATTATCCTAAACAGGTATTATTCAAACAGGTAACAAGATACTGTCAGAATGCAGATGTGTGAAAGTCTCTGGAGACACTTGACAGAGTTCAGATGTTCGCTGAAAAAAGCCCTGGTGCCCATCGAGTGCAGATCCTGAGACCGGATGGGAAAGCCGGCACTCGGGGTGATGAGTTGGGACAGCTGCTGAGGTAGGGGGCCAGAGCATGGAGCCACTGCCCCATCTCAAGAATAACTGCAACTTACTGTCCTAGGACAAAGAGGAAATGAGGCTTGAGATTCAATAATTTTAGTAGAAATCTGTTATATTTTACAATTTCCCTTTTCATTTGTACCCAGCTACTGATTATACTCTGTATCCATTTTCCACACAAAATCCCAAGGACTTTCAGAATCTCCTCTCGATGTATTTGGACGCCACCTTTTTCCCATGTTTACATGAGCTGGATTTCTGGTATGTCATGAGTGATTAACTAGTTGATGCAGACTTTAGTATTTGAGTCACTGTCAGCTTATAATTATTTGTCCTCAGGCAGGAAGGATGGTGGCTGGAACACGAGAATCCTAGTGACCCCCAGATGCCCTTCATCTTTAAAGGAGTCATCTTTAATGAGATGAAGGGAGCGTTTGTAAGTTTTCTTCCTTTTTTATGTTGTGTTCAGCTTACCTTACCCATGTACAGTACCATGATATAGACACATCTGGAAGATGGTTGATTTTTATTTAACATTCTCATTATAGGTGACATGTTCTTGAATTAGCTGGGGTCAGTGCTGTGAGCAGAAGCCAGGGGGTAGCGGGGCCAGGCTGCTGTCTCAGACCATGTCTGACAACCCCCGTGTATGATCTGCAGCGAGAGAAACGCTATTTTCATACCACTATCAACACACTGTCTTTTTCACTCATTCTTGTCCAAGTCCATGGTGTACTTTCTAGAGGCTGCATGGCGAGGTGTGTGACATGCAGCAAGCTGGATACAGAGCAGATGGGGGGAGTCCAGCTTCACCTCTGAGCCAGACACTACAGAGGTTTGCAAAAAAGGCAACACAGCATCACTCTAAGTAGTCAGTTTTTTACTTTGTTACGAGAGCCATTTGGGACAAAGGGCAGTTTCAGTGTCTTTCACTCCACGCTCAAACTACAGATTGTCCTTACAGCTCAGGTATCCTGGGGATACCTGACAGGGGAATGGCCATTGCTGTTGCTTTCGACAACTCATTCAGGGGTTTGAGGAACTAGCTTTCCTGAAGCTCAGTGAAAAAACACTGAGGTATCCTGGGGATAATCCATCTCGTTTTCTTTTGGTTTTGGGAGCCCAACCCAAGAATCAAATAACTTTCCTAAGGATTTTCAGGAGAAAACATCTTCCTACCAAAGAAGAACCTTATCATTTGGAAAAACACCTCCTCGTAATTTGCAAAAACCCTAGTTTTCTGGGAAGTGATAATCTTGTCATGAGAACCAAAGATAAAGTTGGAGATAATGAGGGAGTGGTTACATAGAAAATATGTGGTCATTACTCTGACCAATTATTAAATCACTTTCTTCATATGATATACTTTTTAACAGCTTCTTACTAAACCACAGTGCAGGTAAGAGAGTCACAAGATGGCTTCTTCCTTGAGTCACAGTCATCCTCACACTTCTGACTTCGGTTTTAAGGTACTAATCTTGAAGTCTTAACAGTTTATACATATTGACCTGAGGATAGTGTAAACTTTTGATTAGCGAGGGTTGAATTCCTCCAAAGGACTTCATGAATGAAGAAGACAGCTCGAACCCCTGGTTTCCTGCTCCTCAGTGGACATTCCAGGCGGGAGGCAGGCAGCAAACCCTTGCGTTCCTGTCAAGCGCCAGGCGTGGTGCTGGGCGCGGGAAGGACACCAGTGAAGACACAGCTACACGCAGCCTTGAGCATCCCTGCTGCAGTCACAGGGCCTGGCCACACCACGGAGCTCTGTGAACTCAGGGAAGCCGGTACACCTCGGGCATCCCTTGCTCATGTGTAAAGTGGGGATAAGTCAGTGCCCAGGATCACGGAGGGCCTGCCACATAACAGAGAGTCACTAAACACTAGCTATTCTCACTAGGATTGGAAAGGTTGAAACGTACTCAATTTCTGTGAACTTTCTATAAATACTGTATTGATGTTCACGTCACCACAGGCAAAAAGGACGCCGCTTTCGCATCCAGCCCACCCAAAGGATGCACCTGGACTTCCCAGTACACTCAGCTCCACCAGGCACCAGGCCCTGCAGAAGCCACAACCTGTGACTAAGACAATGAGTCACTCTTGGTGTGTGGCACAGTGTGATGTGGCGGTGGGCACTTAGTCATGCTCAGTCCATGATCCAGAGCTGCGGAGCTGATTTTAGGTTGAGTGAAAATCAATTTAAGTTTCCAGACATGTCTTGGGACAACAGAAGATACCCATAGAAGCAGGGGGGAAAAAAAAACAACCCACAGCCTGAGACAGAAGATACCCACAAGAAGTAGGAAAAAAAAAAAAAAAAAAAAACCCAGCCTGAGAAATACTTTCTTCATTCAAGGCCTGGGGAGTCAGGAATATAGGAAAGAGATTTTCAATTTTATCTTATAATTAAATAATACGAACTCTACTGGGGGAAGAAAAGCGTTAGTATTAAACCTTAATATCATTTTTGCCACCTTGACTCCTATCGCTATAAAAAGTTATTTTCCGTTCCCCTCACAAAACCACCCAAAGAATATCTGTGTAATTTTGAGCAAGTTGGGTTTGGCTCACTCTTGAGCATTAACTAGAGTAAGGAGCTTCACCAAGAAAGTCCCCTGAAAAGCATGGTGGAGGGCTGACATGATGGCTCATGTCTGTAATCCCAGCTCTTTGGGAGGCCAAGGCAGGAGGCTCACTAGAGGAGGCCAGGAGTTCAAGGCCAGTCTCAGCAGCATAGTGAGATCCTGTCTCTACAAATAATAATAATAATAATAATAACAATTAGCTGGTCATGATGGTGCATTCCTGTCTTGCCCACTACTCAGAAGGCTGAGGCAGGAGGATTACTTGAACCCAGGAGTTTGAGGCTGCAGTGAGCTGTGACGGCACCACTGCACTCCAGCCTGGGTGACAGAGCCAGACATAAGTACTCTTCGTGGTCTAAGGGAGAGTACAATATTTGGAATTAGGATCTGTTTTTCTCCTACCACAATCACATATGCACCTCACTCCCTTACCTAAGCTATTTTTCTTTGTGAGTCTTTCTCCCTACTTCCAAAATGAGGGCATGCCTCTCTTGGGACCATGTATCTAGGCTTGGAGATAAGAATTGTAAAGTTCCTAGTACACAAAATATTTTCAACAAATGGTAGCTATGGTCATTTTAATATACGGAATTTTACCATAATTTCACATCTGACAGATAATTCCCCTAAAATTGATACTTGAATGTGAATGTGTTCTCTGATCTCCAGCTACAGGCAATAGTCTTCTATGTCAGGGAAAATCAAGTACTAATATAGAAGCAGAATAAAATGGCAAAAAGAATGGGGGCACAACAGATAAATTCTCGAGGAATAACCTACTTACTGTAAGGATTTGTAAATCTGTGGCAGCTAAGACCAGGCCCTCTGAGCACATCTGGAGGTGAACTTCCTTAAAAGAAATGCGTCCAAATGCTCCAACAGGTTCGAGATCATATCTCGGAAGGGTAAAGCTCTTTACAGAGTCTGCAAAAAAATTGTGACTTCGGCTCTGCCAGGGAAAGAATGCCCAGGCGACCCGCCGTGGCGGGCTTCCCCAGGGACAGCCCAGGTGTGATCCATGTGGGCTCGAGGCCACTGTATTTGATGCTACCTGCAGAGCTGAGGGCAGCTATCTCCCATTAACCCGAGGCTGTACCAAACAAGCCGCGTTCCCACATAATACTGGTTTCCAAAGTACCTTTTTCCCCAGAAGAAAAGAGGCGTGGACTTACTAGCCTTCAATACGTGTAACTCCTCCCAGATGGCAAAACCAGGGCAACAGAGAACACGGCGATTCTGCCAATGTATCCTAATCTCACATGTCTGCACACAAACTCCCAAGCATTTTAGCAAGCTTTTGGACATGGAGCTCAAAAGAATGACCCATAAATACTTTCCAATACCTACAGCATCTTAATGTTTTTTTCTTTCTTTTTTATTTTTTGCAGACACAGAGTCTCACTATGTTGTCCAGGCTGCTTTGGAACTCCTGGGCTCAAGCGATCCTCCTGCCTCGGCCTCCCAATGCACTGGGATGACAGGCATGAGTCACCATGCAGGACCCACAGTAACTAAATTCCAAAATAACCTTGAAACCCTGACCTTCCACCCGCCCTGGTGGCTTCCAGAGATCAGTTCCTCTTCCCGTGCCAAAGGTTTCTTGTCTTTCGCGGCCCAGGTAAGGTCACTCAAGATGCTCCCTCTGCCTCTGAAGGCCTTTGACTGAGAAGCCACTCTGGGTCCTATCCCGACCCCAAGGCGGCTCCATTCGTACTCGCACATCTCCCGGCCGGTTTAAGTCACGCTGGCCAGGCTATTTCCACTTCACTCTCGTAATTTCTCCCATCCCAGCCTCTGCTGCATCACGTTTTCTTTCTCTGAGAACCCAACCCTGCAGGAGGAATGCTGATGCTGGGGTCCTTTAACTAGAACGCTAAGGCCAGAGCGCTTCCCAGGGACGCTGGGGGGCGGGCTGCGGGGCGGGGCCTGGCGCTGCCACCGGGGTCTCCCGCCTGGGGCGCTAGGCCTGGGGAGCCAGGCCAGGGGAGGCTGCGCTGCGGGCTCGGGGAGCCCGCGACCTACGGATTTCGGGGCCTGGGCGCACGGAGAGGACGGGCCGGGCATCACGTAGGCGCTCCCGACGGGCGGGGCGGCGCCCACAGGGCCCCAACCTGCAGCGCCGGCGCCCGCCCCGGGCGCTCAAGGGGAAGGGAAGGTCATCGGGCGGTAGGCTGTGGGCCCATCCCCCCTCCATCCTTGTGCAGTGCGCGGTCCGGAAACGGGAAGAAATCCGCCATCCGGGCCTTTCCACGCATCTGCGACAGGAGGAACCGGGAAAATAAAAATCAAAACCCAGCTGTGTCGGGTCTCCAGCCTGCGCTATCGCTAAGGCTCCCAGGTAGCCTTCGCCTGGGAAGCGCGATCTACCCGGCAGGGGCTGCACTGATCGGGGTGCTCCACCGTCCGGGCACCGGCGCTCTCACGTGCACCCGGGGCCTGGGGCGCGCAGTCTCCACCACCTCCCGCTCTTCAATGTTAAATGTCCTCCCTGCGCGCCCCCCTGGTGGGCCCAGGCTGGGGCCCCTCCTGGAGAGCCGCTTCCACATTGCGGGGCAGGGGAAACCCAGAGCCCGCGCCTCGGCGTCACTGACGTCCCGGAGTCCCCGCTTCCTGGTCCTTCCCCTCCGCGGAGGCCTGTGGGGAGGGCCTGGGACCCATTTTAGTTTTTGGTTTTGTCACCAGCCGGAAGGCGACAGCATATGCGAGCGCAGGAAACCCTTTTTTAAAAATCTCCCAGCGGAAACGCGAGGGGCTGCCGGACCGCCTCTGAGATGCCAGGCGGGAACCCAGAGCAACCCCGCCACGTCCCGCATTGCAGCAGTCGGGACCCCGCCCACGCCGCGCGGGGCAAGAGGCGACAGGAGCCGTGCGGGGACCCGGCCGTTTCTCCCTCGATATCCTGGGGGGGTGGCGTGGGGCGGAGTTGGGGGGCGGGGGGCCACTTAGGAAGTGATCGCGCTGTACCCACACTTGGGAGGGGAAGCCCGGCCCCGTCCTACAGCTAAGAGGCAGAAGGACTCCCGAGGGTACTCCAGGCGACCCCCTCTGCCAGGCTCAATTTAAAACATAAACTGGAGGGGGTGGAAAGCTCACTATCTTCCGAATGGAGATTCCTACCGCCATGTCCCTTCCTCCTCAGCCCCACCTGGCAAGGACCCCGGGGCTGCCTTGCCGGCTCATGCCGCCCCGCAGGTACCCCTGCCGCTCCCGGGCACGGGCTTCCCCCCAGTTCTCCCCATTGCTTCCCCGCTCTTCTCCCCGGTTCTTCCCATCGCTTCCTCGCCTTTCCCCGGGTCCTCCCATCGCTTCCCCCTTCTTCTGCCCCGTCCCCCCATCCCCTTCGCCCTGTTCTCCCCCTCTCCGTCCGTCCCTCCCTCGCCGCTGGGAGGGGGGCGCGCACCTTGAGCATCCCCGCCGCTGGTCAGCACGCCGATGGCCTTGCCGGCCCCGGAGAGGTGCTCCAGGAACTTCCGCAAGGAGCTGTTGGGGGCCCGGGAGTCGTCGGCGTCCATGGCGAGGAGGCCGAGGGCAGCCGCTAGTCCGGGTGCGCAGCAGGCAATGGGGACCCTGCCCGCCAGCGCCCGACTCGGAACCGCCGCCCTGCCCGCGCCCCCGCCCGGCCCCAGCGCCAATGGGCGGTGACGGGCGGGGCCTGAGCGCACTGGAGGGGCTGCGGGGGCGGGGGCGCGGCTAGGGGCAGGGGCTGGCGGGGGGGGGTGGGGGTGGGCAGAGCACCTACCGGGGGGGCGGTGGTGGGGGGGGGCCGCGCTAGGGGGGGGGGGGGCGGCAGAGGCGGGGGTAGCGCCACAGGTGGGCGGGGTCCCTGCGGGTGGGGCCGCGTTGCTGGTGCGCGAGCCTCGCAGGTGGGTTGGAGGACTCGTTGAGGGCTTTAGAGATGCCCGGAGCTCCCCAAGTGGGGGCAGGGGCAGCGTCCGGAGGAGGGGAGACCGCAGGGGGGCGGGGTCACATCGTTTGCTGGGCGAGCCAGGGCGGGGAGGGATAGAACGCTGGGAGCGTCTCCAGAGGGAGCGAGGGAGGCTGTGAGTGGGCGCGAACGCCGGGGCGGGTGGAAACCCCGCACTTGCGGGGAGCGCCAATGGCGGGGCGGGGTGGAATTGGGGCGTGGAGACCCCACCTGGACGCGAAGGCTCGCGGCAGGCCCGGCCGCTCCAGCTGTTGTCCGCGCCGAGCCCGGCCGCGCGCACAGCTTCTAGTTCCGGGCAGGATTCCTCCTGGGGCTACGCTGGGAGCCTTGGGGCGCGGCTTCCTCGACCCCCGCCCCCAAGTTTTCTCTGCAGCCTGAGGTCGGGAAGGACGGTTGGAGAGTGGATCCTCCAGGTGGTGGGAAAAGCTGAGCGCCGCGGGCTTAGCTATGACGAAGCTGCGATTTCCCGGGCCCATGGGGGCTGTGGCGCTCCTGGGCCCCCAGCCCGGCCCTTGGGGTGAAGAAGCCTTGGGGTGGAGGAGGGTATCGGGGCGCGACCCTCAGAGACACCTGGGCGCGCGAAAGTCAGAGTGGGGCAAGAGGAGGCACAACAGGACTGGCCTGGGGGGGAGGAGGGAAGACCCTTCCTCCCCACGGACAGGCGCCCTGCTGTAGGATGTGTCGACCTCGGCTGGCTTCACTGGCCAACTCCACGTGCTGAAATACGCACATCCAATGCGATGTGCGGTTGCCCCCAGCCACAGCTTAACAGCCTGGTGCCTGTTACCCTGCCATGGGAGAGGGGGCAGCCCCCACAAAAGCACGGGCTTATGGGGCCCCGGTTCCTTCAGTGCCCACCCCATGAAGAAGGGCTCCCAAACGGCCCCACTCGACGGCTTACGGGAGGATGGTCCTGCACAGTGGGTGTTTGTTGAACAGACAAGAGACAACAAAAGAGACTAAGAAGAGGTTTGTTCTATGAACCGGGGGAAGGTGAAGCAATCGCAAAGGAGAGTCTCGCCAAAGGGCAATCCTGGGGAAAATATGGAGAGGCATGGATTTTTCTTGGATGTGTGCCTCATCCTGGGGCTCATCCCGCTGAGCATCAAATATTCATTGCAAAAGAGGGGAAAAAATATGCTGCGGACAATGCTGGATAGTCTGGTCTCTCCCTTGGCCAGAATTAACGGGGCAATTCCTAACCCCTCGTGGTCCTCAGAATCACCTGTCCTATGCACACCCCCACTAAACCACTGAAGTCCAGTTTCTGGGAGCGCAGCCAGGGAATGTGTAATTCTTTTTTTTTTGAGACGGAGTCTCACTCTGTCGCCCAGGCTGAAGTGCAGTGGCTGGATCTCAGCTCACTGCAAGCTCTGCCTCCTGGGTTCACGCCATTCTCCGGCCTCAGCCTCTGGAGTAGCTGGGACTACAGGCGCCCGCCTACAGGCGCCCGCCACCTCGCCCGGCTAGTTTTTTGTATTTTTTAGTAGAGACGGAGTTTCATCGTGTTAGCCAGGATGGTCTCCATCTCCTGACCTCGTCATCCGCCCGTCTCTGCCTCCCAAAGTGCTGTGATTACAGGCTTGAGCCACCGCGCCTGGCCAGGAATGTGTGTTTTTAAACAAGCCCCCTAGGTTACTCTGATGAATGCAAAGTCAGAGAGCGCTGCTCTCATGCACTGAGCCTGAGCATTACTCTATTAACAAAAAAAAGAGAGGAGAATCCTGGGTGTCTTAAGATGGCAGTTGAGTGGCCTTTGCCTTCTGGCAGGCAGAAGAGCAGACCGAGGCTCTAAGCACCTGCACCCACCGCTGGGCTCAGGATCTGTGCTGGAGAATAGAAGGGCTAATTTAATTATTCATGCCTTTTTAGAGCATATTACATGTGGAGAAGGTGGAACACACTGAATTTTAATTTAGCCAAATACCCCTTATCTCCTTATACAATTGATATTTTTATATTGAACATTAGGGGATTGGTCATTTGTCATCAAATTGTCTGTAATACAGAAAACGATAGATACAACCTAACAGTTCAAACACGATGAGTTAAATAAATGATGCTAAAAATCTATGCTGCAGTAATATTTAATTGCTGTTATTGCTACGAAGATAAGTGTCTACTGATATGGAAATATGTTCAGGACATACAAATAAGTGAAAAGGCAGGCCTAGACGCAATGTGAGCCTGTGTGTGTGTGTGTGTGTGTGTCTGCATACATATGTAAATGTTTCTGAGCATTTTATTTCCTTTCTTTTGCCTAGTATAGGTAATGCCATTTTTCTCTCCGATGAACTGGTATTGTTTAGGGAATAGAAATAGTTAATTAAAAACAACAAAATTTAGAGTGTCAAGACCCCCAAGGTTACGGATTATATTCAAAAGTTTGTCTGTATGTAAGGGCTGGGGTCAGGGTGGTGACTGACGGTCCTCACACATCTGTTCTTATGAGTTTGGCCCATTGCTCAGTCAATCAAGGAATTAACATTTATTAATATATTCCTGTAGCTAAGAAGCTAAGATGCAAAAGAATAGCTATGGCTTTTTTTTTTTTTTTTTTTTTGCAAGTTATGTTTTTTAATGGGGCTACAACTAGAGGTTTTTTTTTTTGTTTTTTTTTTTTTTAAATCTTGGGTCTTAGCAATGAATCTTCTAATTCAAGAGGAAGATATTACATGCCGTGCTGACCGTACAGCTTCCACCCGGTAGGACCTGAGGTGTGTGTTTGTTCTTTATTGTCCCTTGACAAATTACTCCAAAGTGTGGCCCATACCAGCACACACTTATACCCCAGGAATGATTACTCCTTGGGCCAGGAGTGCAGGCTTCACTGGGTCCTCTGCCCCAGGGGCTCTCCGCGGCTGCAGCAGGTGTCTGCCCAGGGCTGCCGTGTCTTCTGAAGGCTTAGGCTTATCAAGGGAGGAGCTGCTTCCACGCTCGCTTCTGTGTTGCTGGCAGGATTCTGTTGCTTGCAGGCTGTTGGACTGAAGGCCCCAGTCTCTCCGTGGCATCAGCTTCAGACTGCCCTCTGCCCTGGGCAGGTAACTGGCTTTGCCAGAACTAGCACCTGGCAAGAGCCGGGGGAGAGTTCCAGTGGACGGAACATGCAGCCCCTCCCAATTCTATCTCAGGAGAGACTGCCATCTCTTTTGCCTGGTTCTATTCATTAGAAGTGAGCCTCTGAGGTGTCACGCTACCTGACTTCAAACTATACTACAAGGCTACAGTAACCAAAACAGCATGGTACTGGTACCAAAACAGAGATATAGACCAATGGAACAGAACAGAGTCCTCAGAAATAATACCACACATCTACAGCCATCTGATCTTTGACAAACCTGAGAGAAACAAGAATTGGGGAAAGGATTCCCTATTTAATAAATGGTGCTGGGAAAATTAGCTAGCCATAAGTAGAAAGCTGAAACTGGATCCTTTCCTTACTCCTTATATGAAGATTAATTCAAGATGGATTAGAGACTTAAATGTTAGACCTATTACCATAAAAACCCTAGAAGAAAATCTAGGTAGTACCATTCAGGACATAGGCATGGGCAAGGACTTCATGTCTAAAACACCAAAAGCAACGGCAGCAAAAGCCAAAATTGACAAATGGGATCTAATTAAACTAAAGAGCTTCTGCACAGCAAAAGAAACTACCATCAGAGTGAACAGGCAACCTACAGAATGGGAGAAAATTTTTGCAATCTACTCATCTGACAAAGGGCTAATTTCCAGAATCTACAAAGAACTCAAACAAATATACAAGAAAAAAACAAACAACCCCATCCAAAAGTGGGGAAAGGATATGAACAGACATTTCTCAAAAGAAGACATTCATACAGCCAACAGACACATGAAAAAATGCTCATCATCACTCGCCATCAGAGAAATGCAAATCAAAACCACAATGAGATACCATCTCACACCAGTTAGAATGGCAATCATTAAAAAGTCAGGAAACAACAGGTGTTGGAGAGGATGTGGAGAAATAGGAACACTTTTACACTGTTGGTGGGATTGTAAACTAGTTCAACCATTATGGAAAACAGTATGGCAATTCCTCAAGGATCTAGAACTAGATGTACCATATGACCCAGCCATCC